>NW_028301606.1:7272727-7575757 GCF_987345545.1 Pholcus phalangioides
AATGATCTGGGAATACGTTACGCGCCACTCAAGTGATGTGGAACCACACTGCGGATCAATTAGATGATCTGGAAATGTGCCCCTTAGCTCATTTCTTACAAAATTCGGTTTGACATCGCGGGCCACATTTGACCCGGGGGCCATCTGTTAAACATATATGCTTTAACCCTTTATATCCGACATTGTGAAAATTAGAATAAGACGAAAATTATAATAAATTAAAGTAGAAGTACAAATGTACTGATAATAATAGATAGTTATCATGTAAATTATTTGGTAGGTCATTTTAGTTATAATTAAAGAAAACAACAATATTTTTGAAACAACTAATTAGTTCAAAACAAACTATCGAACCTGGTACTTTAAAGTACCGTCAGGATAAGAAAGAGTTAATTAATATCTAGACTGGTGTTTCCCAAAGTGGGCAATATCGCCTCCTCGTGGGCGATGGAATGGTCCAGGGGGCGCGGTAGAAGCTACGAATTTAACATAGGATCCTATGGGGTCACTTGAGTTGTCCGGGTTCGAACCCCACAGTGGTGGTCGGCTGAAGTTGGTTTTCTGTGGTTCCCAACTTCAAAGCGCAAATGCGAGCCGATCTCCCCGTTAAAAAGTCTCGCCACAGAGAGCAACAGTCCTACGACGATAAATCATTCAATCATACACTTCACTCATAGTTTGAAAAACTGGTGGCAGATGGCAGCACTACACATAACAAGCATTACAGAGAAACAAAAAAACTTCACGAAAGGTTTCACTACACGTACACGCACATTCCCGCATGTACCGATGCGTTGGGGGTTCCGCGGGGGGGGGGGGGTGGGCGGGGTGCATGTGTGGTGTAGCAGTAGTAGGTAGGGCCTCCAAAAAATGGCTCGGGGATCCATGATAAGTCAGCCACCTCGTTGGGCAATTTGCTTGTTGTGGCGTTGTATTTGTATTTGTATTTGAGTTGGGGGGCGATGAGAAAAAAAAATTGCTGATGAAGAGGGCGATGGAACAAAAAGTTTGGAAAACTATAATCTAGACAGTAAGAGAACATTTTTCTTCTTCATTAGATGCTGTTGGAAACTATGGACAGAAAGCTCGCCAATCACGACCATTACACCAGTAGACGCGTAAGTAAACGTTATTGTAATTTACACAAGTCTTGATAATTATGCAGTTTATTCCAGAGTGGAATACATATTTGATAATACAATAATATTTCAGAGATGATAATCATATTTTTTTATCATCGTGAGTAAAAGTGAAAATACAGTACTATATTTTACATTTAAATAGTTTTCAATACATCATACACAAGACTTCCTAACCTCTAGGTCGCGATCCAAACTTAGATCGCAGTACTTCTTAGACGGGTCGTAAGTCAGTTGATAGAAGCAATTTACGAACCCATTTACAATCTTAAATCCATTTGTTGCGACATTGGTTTCAGGGGCGTCTGAACGATTTCGGTGTCCTGGACCAACGTTTTTAGGACCTTCTTCATCCATATGTTGCGGTCAATGTGATAAATTGGTTATTATGCATAATCACCAATCGTTTCGGTAAGTTTGATATTGTTTTTGGTGGTTCTTAACTTCGAGGAATGAATGCTAGTCGATTTCCCCGTCAAAAAGTCTCGCCACAGAGAGCAGCTGGCCTACAACAGTGCAATTATTCATTCATCACACTTCAGTCATAGTTAGGAAAATTGGTGGTTGATGGCAGCACTGTAACAGTATTACACAAACAGACTTTACGTTATGTTCGCACCGCACATTTTCCAGCATAACCCAGGTCTTCGTCGGCCGCGTGCTTCATTGAGACAGAGCTGCAGGCCATGATCTGGTTAGAAGGAGGAGGAGATAAGTTTGATTAATTTTGTGCTCGGATGGCAAAATGTTGCAATTCACTTTTTCCAAAAAACTGACTTTTTTTTTGCATTCCACAGTTTCTTTCGTTAATGTTTAGAAGGTGGCAAAATGTATGTCTTTCTCGTTCAGTTTATGAGAAAACAACGAAGGCAAAAAGCCACAGAATCACGATGTTGGCAAAATGTTATTTACAATCTGCCATCTTGAAAATTTTCAAAAAGTGACTTCTAACATTACCACAGCATTTATCACTTTTCCCGGCGGTTATATATAATACCCACGTGTCGTCAGTGAATTTGATAAATGCATGTATGGTGTAGCAGTAGTAGGTAGGGCCTCCAAAATATGGCTCGGGGATCCATGATCTTAGGTCAGCCACCTCGTTGGGCAATTTGCCTGTTGTGGCGTTGTATTTGTATACAGGGTGTTCTGTTAATGGACCGAAAAACTCACAGGGTTGTTAGTAGGCATCAAGGGGGAACAAAAATTGCAAAGGAACGTGGTGTCGCAAACCCCGTTGAGAGGGCGAAAATCGCGAAAAACGCATGCAGGCTCCAAGTCCAGAGGAGACGAAAGGTGGATGTCAGTTGATCGCTGAATGCGTTCGTGGGTTCGCTTACCATATCGCCGTAAGCATACGCTGGGGTAGGACACGCGCTGCGGACGATGTAAATTAGATTATCGTCGCTGCGGCAGACATCAAAAGCATACCTGGTATCTCTAGCTCATCCGGGAATCCTTTTTACGTCGTTGTAGACTGTGCAATGACGTCAGCGGCTGCCACTTCTAACAACTCTTGTAATAATTAATCAAATAAACCTTTTTGTAGTTATTATTGTACTTTTTGTCGTTCCTGCGTGACGTCGAAACCTGCATGCGTTTTTCGCGATTTTCACCCACTCAACGTGGTTTGCGACACCATGTTCCATTGCAATTTTTGTTCCTCTTAATGTCTACTAACAACCCTCTGAGTTTGTCGGTCCATTAACAGAACGCCCTGTATATATCAGCTGTCGCACATTATAATACGAAAAAGAGGGATGAACGGGGTTTTGTTTGCTGTCCGAGTAAGGATAATCTGTCTAAGAATGGAACTATAAAAATAATGTAGAAGATCTTTTACAAAACTTGAAAAAAAACAAAAAAACCAATAAACCTATTGGTTACATTCGCTCAAATGCAACCGATAGACTTATTGGTTGTATTTTTCAAGTTTTGTAAAAAGTCCTTTTTCCAACTCTTATAGTGTAATACCGGCCTAATAATAATTTAGATGAAGGGTTTGCCTGCATATTAAAAAATCAGAAGGTGAGGGTAAACGACCTGTGTTTTTGAAATTGAGGTGAAGGCAATCGACTAATTTTTTCTGAAACATGATTTAGCGGGAGGGCAATCAACCTGTACCCATTATTAATTGTTATCAGTAAGTAAAATTAATGTAAAATAATTTTAAAATAGTGAGAGAAATAGTAGCAGGATTAAAATAAAATTCACAATTTATGAAAAAATAATAATTCTAGAATTAGTAGCTTTCAATAATCTCTCCCCCCCCCCCCGATATTTGATTAGAGGTTCCGGGCCAGGTCCTGTCGGATGCCATGGACTGGTTTCACTGATTTCGAAATTTAAGTATTTTGTTAATCAAAAATTTTCAAATTCATCGATGGGTCGGTCGCGAAGTTGATCATGGTATTGATTTTGGGTCGAGGTTTAAAAATGTTAAGAAACCCTGCAATACAGTAATAGGGAGTGGCGCACTCTTACCACTTTTTATAATTCGTGGATTCATAAAAACAACTATTTTATTAAATTCTATTCTTTCCAGCTCTCTCCAACGGATAAAACTCTAGAACATAACCAAGATTTCCAAGTCAAGCATTACGCCGGGGACGTCAAGTATTCAATAGTCGGTTTCTTGGACAAAAACACCGATACTTTATTCCAAGATTTCAAGAGACTTCTATTTAACAGGTATTTGATGCGTTATTAGACCCGTCTAATTCATGGATTCAAATAGTTCCCGTGAAATTGCTGGATATTAAATTACGACTATTTCTCGAGTTATGACCACAGACGTGAACTTTTATCAGGTCAATGGGCTCGAGCTGTCGCAATATTTGCCGATATCTCTATAACACCTTTGAAATATTGGGCTCCCAATATTCTCGACGACTTTTGTTAGGATTATTAGTTATAACTTTTTGGTACATTATAGTAGTTCTTTTTTCTCCCTAGTTCCGACCCTCTCATAAAATCCATGTGGCCAGAAGGATCCCAACATGTCACCAAAGTAATTACGTTTTAGATCAGTATTTATCTGATTTATTGCTATGTATGAAACCTGATAACTTCTATAACGTTATAGTTATCACGGTGATCGCAGGTTTCGGTACTTGAAAATATTTGTGACCCTTCAAATTAATATTTTCAGGTGACGAAGAGACCCTTAACAGCAGGGACGATGTTCAAAAATTCAATGGTTGCTCTAGTTCAGAATTTAGCATGCAAGGTAAATATATGATCGAATGATATTTCTTGACCTATAAACATGATGAGTTACCTACCAGATAATCAGTTATCTTCACAAATCTATATACGACATCTGCTGTCATTTTTTTCTAATGATTTTAGGAGCCTTTTTACGTGAGATGCATCAAACCCAATGACATAAAGTCACCGTCGTATTTCGATGACGAACGTGTCAAGCATCAGGTGTGCTATCTAGGTCTGTTGGAGAATGTCAGAGTCCGAAGAGCCGGGTTCGTGTACAGACAACTTTACGGAAAATTCCTGCAAAGGTTTGTTATTTGCTACAATATCAGTCAGGGGCGTCGGAAGTGTTTCGAAACTGTGGGTGCTCGTCTTTAGTTTTATATCGGAAATTTTAATTTCTGTATCAATTCTGGGAGTGCTCGGATCCATGTCACAAATTACCGTGGGTGCTTGAGCACCCACTGCACCCCCGGCTCCGACGCCAATGATATCAGTAATATTCTGAAATGTATAAAGCAAGGATGTATCCAAACTTTTTTTTTGGGTTTTTTGGACCGTATTGGCAACAGTTTTGGGCCTCAACTAACTATACAAGCGATTACTGATGAGATCACTTTGAACACAAACTTATCATCTAATTTTCTGAAATTTATTTTTTTATGAAAAGTTATTAAAAATTTTCGTAAACAATCTGTTTGTATTGGTTCAAGATTGCTTATTGGGTCACATTCATACTCTTACTGGGCCGAAACAGGTCCGTGAACCGTGGTTGGATACCTCTGTTAAATTTCGTTTGGTTCAGATCTCACACGATGGTTAGTCGCACCTCAATTTCTGTTCTTTCATTCTATAACTATGCAATTTATATTCAGTGCCAGTCATTACAGTCAAAGTCTAAAGTATATATTTTTAGTCTAAAAAACCGTAATAAATTTCCTATAATATGTATGTAGGATGTCCCACAAATTCGCAGATGGTTTAAAAATTCATGGAAATTGAAAGAATCCGTGTATTTGCGATTTGTGAAAAAGTTATTCTCACGAAGGGAGATTTTTTTTTTTGTTACCGGAAAAAGTTTAGTTCAAGTTTTTGTAGATAGAGAACGCTGCGCAAAAGCAAAAATAAAAAAAATCGCTGGAAATATGTGAGATAGTCCTATAAAATAAGGGAGTGCATTTCTGAATTTTCCTGCTACTGGCGCTAACATAATGTTTTCATTGTGATGGTGACATTGGTGGATAAAGCACTATTAGTAAAGTTGTTTCACCTCAGTCACGAATTTCCGGCGTTACGAACATTTCGGATACAGAAGAAATTGTAGAAGTTTTCGGATCCAGAATTTTGTGATTTACTTTCGTGAAGAACTTTTTAATTTTTTTTTCTGTACCAAAGAAATTCCCCTTTCTTATAATAACTTTTCACAACCCTCATTCAAATACAGTGTACCAATGCTTTTAAGTTTTACGAATTTTTAAATTATTTGTGAATTTATGGGACACCCTGTATTATACAGCTTTTCCACTGATGAAAAATCTCGGGATAAATAAATCGCTTATCTATTTTTTTTTTAAACATTACTTAGTAATGTAGCGACTATTAGTAATGTGCGACTATTAGTAATAGTAATTAGTATACTAATTGACTATTAGTATTGACTCAAAAATGTTTCTCTTTTTTTTTCCACATTGACTTCCGAAGGTATAAAATGGTTTCCAAATACACTTGGCCAAACTATACAATCGGAACTGATGAAGAAGGTTGCAAGACCCTTATGAAGGAGAAAGGATTGAATGGAGACGCCGAATATGGAAAGACTAAAATATTCGTCAAGTCCCCACAAACGATAGCTCAGCTAGAGAACCTCAGAGCTCAGTTCATTCCAAAGATTGTCGTGTTCATGCAAAAAGTGAGTACGGCTCTTATTTAAGTGTCTTTTACATACTGATCCGTGGAATCAGGGGATATGGGTGCATTACAGTGAAACCCCTCTTAACGGTCACCCCCCTCTTTTACGGCCAAATAATAATTCCCATTGTCTAATAATAATATATATGTCTGACCCCTGATTAAGTCACCCATCTATTACAGATGCATTTTTTTCGTCCCGTTGGTGTCTGCAAAAGATAGGTTTTAGTGGATTTGTCATTTACGTAACGCAAGGGGGTTCGGAAACAAACTTGGGTCGCAGGGACTTCTGAGATGGGTCCTACAAATCCACATGCAATTTGGTTATAAATCCATTTGTTGCGTTACTGGTTTCAGGGGCCATCTTAATGACATCAGTGGCCTGAGCTGGGACCCAGACATTTTTTTGTGTCTCTCTTGAGCCATTATTTTGGGGAAAAGTGGGTATCTAAAAAGACATAATATTCACGGAATTCACAGGAAAAAATTATGTATACAAAAATATGAACACAATAACGAAAATTCAGAATTGATGAGAATTTGAAATTCCGAATTTGAAAAAATTTACAACAAAGGGTGATGTTTCGGAAACCGTTTATGCATAAAAAATATAATCAGCTGGCAATCAAACGCTATACATGATGGTGTTATTTCACAGTGATTAATTTGACCAAATTGGATCGATAAAGGGAAATTGGGATCATAAATACGCAGCATCACCAAAAATGTCCACAATTTTCCTTAAAAATGCCAAATATCGCTTATGAATATACCTTGGCGAGAAATTCAGTGTTATATAGCAAGTCTAAAATTTTTTTCACGGGAAAAACATTTTTATTAAAAAAATTATATTTATAGTCATGTTCACATTACAACCACAAATTATAAATTATGCAAATGACCTTCAATGATTCTAGTGAAAATTATAGATTAAAGTAAGCTTCGTTGTGAAAAACCGGTAAGAACGGGACATTTTTTTTTCAAATAAAATAAAATAAAATAAGTACTGGGAAATACGGGAATGTCAATTAGCAAGTCAGAGCGTCAAACATGTAATAAATCTTTTTTCAACGTTAGGTATCAATAGTGCAACATGTGCTCATTGCCTCAATATGATGATGATAATTTCAGGCATTTTTTTTTGGGAAAATACGATAAAAAAAGGACTACAGAGACGAAAAATGTGTCGTTGTATTCATTGTGTTTTCATCGATGTATAAGCGCGGCTCATTAACATTATTTGCTACGGGAACCGGCCCGGACCACCAATCATTGACATTATAATCCAGTCGTCGTTATTACTCAGGTCGTTATAACCGAGTTTAATTATTTCACCAAATGCAAATCATTGCAATTTACTGCCATTAATGAGATGGGTTGGAAATGAAGGCGCTGTCTATCGGTAGTCACATCAAGCTCGTTAGGTAAAATATCTTATCTATGTGTCCTCCCTCGAGTTTGAACCTGGGACCGAGACAGCAACCTTCATGGTGGTAGACGAGTAACCGAGTTTAACTGTGTAGTAAGATAATTTCGAAGTGAATGGGAAGAATTACATAGCCATAATGATGAACTAATGACCAGGCCTTAGAATGTCAACGTGCTCATGCATTATTTATACAATCATGCTTTTTTCGTGGCAGATCTGCAAACTGAAATATAGGGTGTCACACGAATTCATAAATAGTTAGGAAATTCAAATACAAAAATTGAAGGAATTGTTACGTTTCAATGCAGTTTAAGTAAAAAGTTATTTTCACGGGGGAAGGGGGGGAGGGTTCCGTGTATAAAAACAAATATAGTTCAAGTTTTTGTTGATAGAGAGTGGTAAACGAAATCCGGTAGGAGTGATTGGATCTGAACCTTTCTTCAATCTATTCTTTGTCCGAAAAGTTCGTAAGGTTTCAACGAAGATTCGTGTCTCAAGTAAAACAAGTTCACAAAAAGTGCTTTATCCACCAATGTCACCATCACAATAAAAGCCTTATGTAAGAGCCAGTAACAAGAAAATTCAGAAATGAGCGCTTAATCATTAAGTATGCCCTGCATTTTATAAGCTCCTGATTTGCATATTTCCAGTGATTTCCTTCCGTTCAGCGTCCTCTATCGACAAAGATATGAACTAAAATTTTTCCTGTTCCAAAAAATATCCCCTTTCTTGAGAGTAACTTTTTCGCATTTATATACAAATTCCTTCAATTTTTATGAATTTTCAAACTATTTACCATTTATACACGAATTTATGGGACACCCTATATGAGGATTTCGTAGTAATTTCTTGTTTATTTTTTGACGCAGATGTGGAGAGGAGGTCTCGCACGATTAAGATATCGCAAGATGAAAGCTGCGCTTCTTATAATCAGACGTTATAGGAAATATAAGATAAGGTCCTACGTCAACCAATTAGAAAATCTGTTCAAGTGAGTAATTTTGTATGCGAAGCACTTCTAAATTTTCAAATTTCAGAAATTCAATGAAAGTAATGACCTTTCATTTTCCCCAATAAAAAGATAAATTAAAAATAATTAGATAAATTTAATTATCATTGCACGCTCACACACTGACTATTTTTTATGTGAAATTTGAATCATAAATTACTTTAACCCTTACAGCGGCAATCCCGAGATATTTCGTCCAACTTCATCCGCTTTATGTTGGAGATCCCGAAATATCTTAGGTTCTTAAAATGCTCTTATTTTGACATTGACGAGCCCAGTTAGCTCTGTACAATAGTCTTTCACTGATAACATGTTTTCTTCCCCCTCTCCCCCTCCGTCCTGTCAATCAACTGCCAGCGGGCGAAGTCAGCTTTTATTTGAAGTCTGATAACAGAAGCAGAGAGAGAGAGAGAGAGAGAGACGATGTTTTTCTTTTCTCTTCCAGGTAGTATAGCAGTGGGTTTCATCCTTTTTCCAGTCACGAGCGTTACCTATACTAACACCTTCTGTAGCAGAAAGTCTCAGCGCGAAGCTCGTGACGTCACTGAAGTCGCCCAATTCACCTACAGTCATCGGATATACTGCAAAAAAAGGTGAAGATTTCGTATACGTCGAACTGCTATATCCAATGGCTACAGGTGAAATGGACGACTTAAGTGACGTCAAAGCTCCGCACGGAGGCCTTCTGCTATAAAAGGTGTTGCCCATACCCATCACCAAAAGAAGGGCACCCTTACGGCAAGTTTGACATACGAGTGCATACAATCAGGATGATTTCAATTCTTTGATACAATTTTTACAAAGTGTTTAATTGGAACGTGGATCAAGTGCTCGTGAGCATGAAATCAGACATAAGCATCGAGCACTCTGGGTATTCCAGGGAGCATCGTGGTGCTCGCGAGCAACGGGTTGAGATGCCTGTAGTATAGTATCCTTGCCTACAGCATAAATAACCGAAAACGAGAAAACGACAGTTTTTCCTCTTATTTTTGGTGTTGGGGGCGGGAGCATTAATTAGCTCACGTCAATCGAAAAAAAAAAAAAATTCTAGAAAATAGGTGGCAATTTCTAGAAGGTTTAGTGATTTCCAATGTGGCAGTTATAATGCGGATGAGGAAAATCTTAAAAACAACTTTAAGGGTTGAAAAGGTCAACTTTAAAGTTTATAAAGTTCACACACATTTGAGAAATATATTGAATTCCAGGATGAAAGACAGGCAACGTTACTCTTATATATTAATTCTTTCCAATTTTGTGGAAAAAACACTCTCCTCTCTTTCGTAACTTTCAATATATTTTTATAATATATCTCGAAATTTCATTTTTTTAGCATTTCTTTTCCTTTATCATTTCAGAAGCGCAAAAAATAAGAAAGATTTCGGTAAGACTATACCATGGCCTCAACCATCTTATATCGTCAAGGAATCTGTTCCTCATCTTAAAAATATGTATAACAGGTGAGTGAATACGTACACGTATTGTATCCATATAATGCCTCTCATTTATTTGAGGGACTTCAGAATTCAAGAAAATTCAAAATTACTAGAATAATTGTTTCAGAACTGACGGAAATTCAAAATTAATGGAAAAATTGTTTGACAGTCATTGAAAATTCAGATTCTATCAATGGAAGAATTTATTTCAAAATCCATGAAAATGTAGAATTAATGAAAAAAATGAGTTAAGAATTAATGAAGGAAATAATTTCAGAATTAAATGAAGGAAAAGATTTCAAATTAGTGAAAATTCTCGGAATTAACAAATTTCAGAATTCATGAGGAAAAAAAACTCATTGTGGATAAAAATCTAGAATTAATGATTGCGAAGCAATGATTGAAATGTAATTAATGTAGTTAATCATCAATTGCATTAAAGTAAATGGGCACCACATTAATCATTAATGTAATTAATGATTAACTTGGTGTCCTTGTTTAATTCGAAACCTTCATAATTGGCCCCGTTCCTCGTCCCTCAAGTCTGCACTAGTCGGAAGTAGGGCAATTTACCAATATCCCAAGTAATTCTAAATACAGTAGTTACGGCATCATAACGAGGAAAGAGTGAAACATTTTTCTGTTGTGTTTGCTATCTTAATTGATGTTTGAACTTTTTTTCTGTCGATTGTTTTCTACAGATGGCGAGCATACATGGTATTGAAACGATTCCCGAAAGAAGAATGGCCACAACTGAGACTGAAAATTACGGCAGCCGGAGTTTTCAGCCAGAAGAGAAGAGAGTGGGGTATTAAACGTAAATGGAAAGGAAATTATCTCGAACTGGTAAGAATAATATTGATTAGTTATATTGTTATTTCACCAAAGCCTCCACAACATGCCACGATCAATCTCAACTGCAATGCCAGAAAACAAAGCGAAATACTTTTTTTGTGTGTGTGTGATGATAAATGCATTTGGTTGGGAAAGTTTCGGAAAGTTGGGAAATTTTTGAGAAATTTATTTTAATGCAGTGGTGTAAAATTTTATAATTCCAAAGATTTCGCTGTAGTGGGACTTCTTTGAGCTTTCAAAAATTCTCACGCACCTCCCTACGCCTAAATTAATTTAGTTTTACTATCAAGGTAGTGATTTAAAAAAAAGGATATCATTGAGTAGCATTAACAAAGTCGGAAATTCTCACACCTTCACTAGGAAAGTTTGGTAGCTGTTCAGGAAAACACGCTTCACAGTTCGAAAAATTCTGAATTATACGATACGCATGAATATCCTAATTCACCTAAGACCGGGATTACACTAAGTTTGATAAAAGATCTTTTAAATAACTTTAAGAAAAAGCTCGAATGCAGTCAATAAACCTATCTGTTATATTCGAGTGAATGCAACCGATAATCTTATAGGATACATTTTTCAAGTTTTATAAAAAAAACTTCTCTGAAACGTTTATAGTGTAATGCCTGCCTACGTCCTCTAATTCAAAAATACAATCTTTTCTTTCAGTTTCCTCCACACACTGGGATCATTAAATAATAAAACAAACCGTTATAAAGGGGATAAACGTGTCAGAAACTCATTGTTTGGGAATCACGGTAACCAAAGTAAACATTTCAGAAGTCTTTGTTGAAGCCTATGAACAATTCTTGTCTGACAGTTTTTCGCCATTATCGAATGAAAGTTCGTGCATTTGCCCAGCCCTGGCGAACTTTTAAAGTAGCCTATCGTTCAAGTTTGGTCCTATTTGATATACAGACGATCCCGCTTACAACGTTTTTCCCACGTAGTACGATTAAATTTCGTGGTTTCAACTCTAAACGATTCTCATTAAAATTTCCATTCATAGCGTTCCCCCTCCCCCCACTTTTTTGCAACATATTTTCATGATGTTATTTGAAAAATGTTATATACTGAGTCCATGTAAATGCGATATTTGAAGAAGATCGGTCAAAAATTGTAGATTTATGTAAAGAACACACATACATCATTTTTATATCAGTATATAGATTATATTATAAACCTTTTCATTATTGGCTTTTACTAACTGGAGAAACTTGACTAAACTTATTTTCAGGAAGAAGAGAATGAGAATCATTCACAGTTCAAGTCATCGATCTCTGCTCTCAAGCAAAAAGACAAATTCAACAACGTCCTGTTTTCAAGTTTCATTAAAAAGGTAAATAAATTCTGTATTAGAATTTAAAGCATATTTCCATATTTTAGAGCATTTTTTGCATATTTTAGCAATACAATGAAGAGAGATTTTTTTTGCCGCAACGTCCCGGTTTTTCGTTGTTCATTTCTAATAATTAACGATTTTCCGGCGATATTAACAATAATTGACAGTTTTACTTACTTTTGGCAATTATTGCCGATTTTTCGGATATATTAGCAACAATTGGCAATATTTTATTTATGTACCTGTGGCTTCATTTTTTGACAGTGACTGGCGATTTTTCGTTATTTTCCATATTCTTCTCGAGGAAATGGTATATTTTTAGGTTTGCTGGGGCATAAATGATTTTATTTTTTGGCGAACATATTCATTATACAAGGTTTACGTTCATATAAGGTTTTAAGTCGTAAAAATCCTAGCTCTAATAATTACATAACACGAAAATTCAACCATGTACCATCTTCACTTAAAAATATGGGAAAACACATAGCAGCACCACTAGAGCACGACACACGCATTAATTCTGACAACAAAAATATATTAGGGAGGGCTACACATGCACAAAACGTCTCGGCATGTGCCAATTCGTAATGAATTCTTGAGGTATGTTTACAAGGTCCATGTCCATGCACAGTTAAGTAGTAGTAGTAGTATTAGTAGTAGTTGCTTGAGTAATTTCTTATAATATCGTCTATATCTATCTATTGTACATATTCCCAGGTATATGCGACGGATATTCGTGTTTGTCATGATCATACAAGGTTTTCAACGAAATCCGAATATTGGCGTTTATAATTGAACGTACTCTGAAATAGCCCCCAAACTTTCAGGCCTTCTTAATGAGACCGTGGAAGAGAGAGAATCACGCAATAAAAAAAATAGTTCGATATTCAACCACCAGGTGAAAAAATTGAGCTTTTTTTTTATTGCATATTCATTCCCCCTCCCCATAAACCATATAACGTATATACCAAGTATCAATGGAGTAGGTCCACCAGAACAGGCACTAGCCTAAAACCAAGCCTCCTAGATACTACTAGTCTAAGTATCTAGGAGGCCTTGGCACTACAGGTCTGAGTAGCATCAGCATAATTATAAGTACCCCCAAAGCTGCATTGAGAGCCTTTCAAGCGACTTTGTAACTACCCCACTCGGACCTATGTAGCGCCCGTTCTGGTCAGGGGCGTACGCAGGATCAACCTTTGGAAGGGGCACAAAAGGCTTGGAGGGACGCAATAATTTTCCGAGAAATTTTGAGTGATAATCCTTCAAAAAACATTTAAAATAACACAGAAATTGGCTAATATTATTTTTTCCTTGGATATTTTAATTTTTTTTCACCGGAATATGTATTATTTTTTGGTCGGCTTGCCCGCCCCTTTCTTTGCGTACGTCGTTTTCTGGTGGACCTACTCCATTGAAAGTTGCTCTATTTCCGTTATATATATTCTTATTCCAGTCGCCTCTTACGTTATATGGACCATGGAAGAAAAAAAAAGGAAAATACAACGGAAAAAAAAACGTCACTTTTTCACCTGGTGGTTGAAAAATTAAACTACTTTTTATTGCATTGGAATCTCATTAAAATAACCTGAAAATGTTACTGCCTGTGGATAAGTAGTTTTTGATGAAAAACTGCGCAGAGTACGGGAATTTCAACTAAAAACACCCGTATATTATGATAAGTAAATAATTTGCTTTTCCTAGTAACTAAATGGCATCGGTTTGCTATCAACACTTTAATGAACGACTTTCGTTCCCATGTGGTCTAGTGGTTAGGATTCCTGGCTTTCACCCAGGCGGCCCGGGTTCGATTCCCGGCATGGGAAAACATTTTTTTTTTTTCTCAAGCGAACTTATTTATTCCTTACGTTGTTCAACGTTATGTTCATCTGGGTAAAATCAACACGTACTGATAAATGATTATTTTGATGAAAGTAGATGAAATTAGGGATAATCAGAAACTTGGTAATGTTTATGGAAACTTTATGTTATGAAGTAAAATAGAGTAATTTAATTCAATATATACGCGGCGGATTCTACCCAATGGGAACCTGACAGCGTTCTCTAGCTGGGGGAGGGGGGGAATCTACCTCCTTCATTTTTTACAAATGTTTTCGGGCTTATAGGAAACTTATTTATCCGTAAAAAATCGCACGTTATTTTTCATATTCTAAAATGATTTTTTCTTATAAAAAAAAAAAGTGCATATACAGTCGAATTCCGTTATAACGAACTCCAAGAGACCGGAGAAATCACTTCGTTATAAAGGAATTCCAGGTTTTTTGCATTGTTCCTATGTAAACTTATCTAGGGAATGAGAAAAGCGTTCGTTAAAACGAGATTTTCGCTATAATGGTATTCGTTAAAACGGGATTCGACTATATATATTTTTTTCATATGATAAAGCAAAACAGACATAAACATATACATGTTTGAAGGTTCTTCCAGCAGGAGTTTCAGAATTTCGAACATATTTTAATCAACAGCTTATATACGTATAGACTTTAGAGAGACACGTCATATCGTATATTTATTCTTGTATTTACGAGATTTTAACATGCTGTCATTAAATTACTCATTGTGAAGGTCATATAGTTATATGTAATTAAATTACCTATTTTGAAGGTCAGTACAATATAAACATCACACATATCTATCCGTATCCCTACATAATTTATACACATATACATTCATTAAACCTATGCAATTTTTCTATTTTTCTACTTCCTTGCATCCAATTACAATGCATTTGTCATAATCGTTTCGTAATCAATATTTTTAGCAAAGTGAAAAACTATAACTATTTATGTTTTTTTATTGTTAGGTTGATTTTCAGTGGAGAATACGTTTAGTACGGTGGTTCCATGGCCCCCATGCTAGGATTTTTTTGTGTGTCCCAGACCAGACTTTCACTTTTATGATGAATTTACAGCGTGGGGAAAAAATGATGAGAATTGATCTGGGCCCCACGGTTGAAGCCTTGTCAGCCCAACCCCTTGTGGAGGGGGGGGGGGGATTTTTTCATTTACTTGATTTTCCTCGAGCTTCCGCGAATCCCCTGGAAAGTGCATATGGAGCCCCAAAGCGGAGCACCGGTACTAACCGTTTGTTTAGTACTTTAGGGGGCAAAAAAAAAAAAAAAATGTAAGAGAAACTCTTTTTTTTGTACAGTGCTTTATTAGTTGTTGGCACTTGGTATACACTATTGTATCTAGTTGTTCTATTTTGATTTTTTTTATTACATAATAAATTTGTTTGTGAAAATTTGATAATTCGGTATAACTAGTTTTGTCTTAGTCCAGGATTATACTATAAAAGTTTTGTAAAAGTTCTTTTATAAAATTTGAATAATTTAACCAATAAGATTATGGGTTGCATTTGCTCGAATGTAACCTATAAGCTTTATTGGCTGGATTTTTCAAGTTTTATAAAAGAGATTTTATCAAACTTTTACAGTGTAATCCCGGCCTTAAAGATATACGTAGAAATAGTGGTAGTTATAGTAAATATATAGAGACAGTAATTACAGCGATGGTATTTACTCATTCAAGTTAGCAACTGTATATAAGGTAATGCTTTTTTTCCAGATCAACAAACACAACAAGTGTTCCGATCGTGTGTTGTTGATGACTGATAGTCACCTTTATAAACTGGACGCGAAAAGATTCAAGCCTCTGAGATCCGCCATCCCACTTTCAAGCGTATGTATGAGTTTCTTCGTTTTTAAAGATCATTTTTATTCATTTTACGCCTCTTATACCACGAAAACATGTTTTTATATTTTTTTGATATTTCAAGTCATTTGGTCATACTGCTCGTGACCAGTGGTCAACATTCGATACTTTATAGCTTTTGGAACCTGCCTATTTATTCTCCTGTGGGTATTTTTTCATATATGTGGGCTTAACCAAAATTTTTGTGATAAATTTCTATAAAGGTGACTGCTGTGAGTACGAGCCCAGGGACGGATCAACTGGTGGTGATCCATCTCAAGGATGGCAACGATCTCGTCTTTGCTGTCTTATCAAAGGATGATGTCGATCGTGTAGGGGAATTTGTCGGTACCATCTCGTGTTCTTGGAATAAGTAAGTGCATAAAATTTACACTAATTTACACTTATTACTATTGGTTGTTGTCTTTTTTTTAAGTTTTTGGAAAAGATCTTTTATTAAACTTTTAATCCCGGCTTTGGTCCAAAATTACATACACTAGAAAAGCTGTATAAAACTTTACAAATGCAGCCAATTAGCGTACAGGGTTCCATTTGTTCGAATGTAACCGATTCGCTTGTTAGTTGTTTTTATTAAGTTTTTTAAAAAAAATTTATAATGTAATCCCGGTTTTTTGCCGAAAAGTTCGTAAGCCGAGGCGTTCGCTAGCTGAGGTATCCCAGTACTGTATCATAGAATTTACCACAAATGATAGGAATTCGTTACGGTAGCGCCATCTATATGTGAGAATTAAAACTAAACTTATGATAACAGTCTAAAAGTTTTTCCAAAGAATTTCAATTTCTGTAATCTTTTAAATTAAAAAAATTACGATAATGATTTTTTTCTTTTGTTTGAAGCAATTATTATTCATTGATTATTTTTCAACTATATTTTTTTTTATAAATTTTAACTAAAGATAATTATGATAATAAATCAAATATTAGATGTCATGATGTGGAGCTGCCGGTGAATGTCAGCGACAAACTGAACTGTAAGCTCGGCAACAAGGAGCAATCGCTGACCATCGAGCTGAGTTCCGAGTCGCAGATACCGAACTTCAAGAATTCTGGAAATTCCGTCATCCTGTTGTGGCCCTCCATGAACCATAGCAGCCAAGGGCTATAATATATAACGTCTCTTTGCTTTTTTCGATAAGATCATCACCACCATATACGCATGAAGTTCGCATACTTGTTATTTGTATAAAATTAGTCCTTGCTCCCTTCATAAACAAAGAAAGAATTTGATCTTGCATATACAGTCAAACCCTTTCATAACGAACTTCAAGGAACTGAAAATTTGTTCCGCTATATATTCGATGTGATAAGCAGAGAATATCTCTACTGGAAAGGACCAAAAAATTCCTTCCGTTATAGCCGGGTACGACTGTAGTATGTAGTGTATATATAATTCAGGTCAAAAAATGAAGCCAGTGTACATTGATTTATTATTCTAAGAGAAAGAAAACAAGACGCGTTTGTAAAGGGTCGGACTTTGGCGTAGGAAAAAACGCGTTTCATGCCATATGGATACGACATTTGTCCACCCATGGCTCTCCGCATCTTTAAATGTAGCCTTGACTTTGATTTTTCTTTGACTATGCGCGGGTCTTTTTCTAAGATTTTTAGATGGCTTCGAGAGATTTTTAAGAGGATATATAATCACATGTATATAGATCGACCCCTTTCCCCCTTTTCAAGCCCTGTTGACCTCTTCCATGTGGAGGGGCTATAGTAACTATGTTGAAACTATTTTAACACCATGAACCGGCGGACATAGGGATTTCCTGATGTGGTCCCATGTTAGTCACCCAAATTCAAAATCTTGTACGAAGATGTGTTAAACAATATTTTGTTTTGCATAGTCTTGCTAACATGACCTCTCGATTCCCCCCCCCCCCCCCATTCATCGTTAATAAAGCCCTGCATATACACCCCCGGGATATCTGACATGCCCACAGAACTTTTATCAGGCTCCAAAATGGACTGTCGACAGATGTGTAAAGCAGAAATAAGTTGATCTCCTGGCCTCCAGAATAGGCTTCTGCTATTGTGCTGTCGTGTGGTCATCGTGGTGGATTCGAATTGTGAGAAACCAGGTTCGATCATCACAAGTGGCACAATGGTCCCATGAAATTTATTTTCCAACTCCGAGTATAGCGACTCCCTATCAAAAAGTCCCATTAAAGAAATCAATACACCCTTCAACCATAGTCTTTATTCTTTACAACTTCACTCAGAATTTGAAATATAGATGGCAGCACTAACTCCACACAATACCTGTAATCCACACACACACCCAACGCAACCCACCCTGAAAGAGGAGGGAGGGCTGAAGTATGCACAATCATAATTGTAGAGGGCCGCAAAATGATCAAGTCCAACCGTATATTTTTACCATTGTATTATTGAAAGGTATCTTTGTGATCACAGTATGCTGTTGCCGTCAGTGATTTTGTTTGTTGTCGTTGTTGTTGCTACGTATGAACGTATGTTTGTGCCAAACGTTGTAACTGAACGCTTCCGTTTGTTGTTCTCGAACAGTCACGATATCGCGATGTGCGTTTCCATGTTTTACACGTCACTTTATGTGTGCATGTATTTTCACATTTTGCCATAATTAAAATTTTCAATACAATTGATGCACAGGTGTGGTGGTGTGATACACGGAAAATGTCTGCAAATGCGGATTGTGTATTAATCGTTTTCAATTGTTAATTAATAAAAAAACACTAAAGCTTGTTATTTTTTTAGTATTATTATATGTATATTACAAGTGTTATTTTTTTTAGAAATAAATTTTCTTGGTATGAAAAAATAGACTCTTGTGTATTACATTAACTAGTTTTTATGGGTTATACAAGCCAAGCTTAATGTGATCACATCTCGACTCGGAATTTCTAATAAAAATAACCGAGTGATTGATAACTATATCCAGAAGAAGTCCCGTTTGTAAGTATGGTAACTATGCATTCTGTTTGATCAAACGGGACAACTCTTTCTCATATAATTGGTTGCAAATTGTTCAGTCATTCCATATTTTTAAATTCTATTCTGAAAAAGGGACGGGTTGTTTTTCGTTTGAGCATACTGCATCTTTGTTTTTCATCCATTATCAGGCGTTAGCATTAAATTGTCTAATGTACAGGGCGATTGTAATTAATACGTCCCGTACTTATTCCCGTATTCTGAATAGTTTTTCCTGAAAAACTATTCATCTGTGTGAATACATTTTCAGGATATCTTACGAAAACCATGAGAGAGACTGACTGAGGTAGATACATTTTCTCAGGGCGTACCGAGTCTTAAAGACTCCCATAAGCTTCCCTGTTTGATGCTGCTCCGTACGAGCTGGATGAAGAAGTTAAGAAGCTGTTTGTATGTGATAGTTGAGTGTGTGAGTGTAAGTGTATAAGAGGCGTGTCAATAAAAGATAATAAAATTTACAGCCCATGCTGTACTCAGAGAGTCAGTATACGTCAAATTAATTCAGATCATATTAGAAAAAATGAATTCAGTAAGTTGTGGCTTACTTATCACAGAAATTTGTAGAGCTATGTCCGAAGGAGGTGAAGTATCAAAATTCCAGAACGCATTTTATACACAATTACAAAATCAGTCAATTATCTCAGCAAATAATTGACAAAAAAGTGGAATACTGCACCAAATGGTTACAAAAGAGTATATATATATATGTTCATTCTAATAAATGGCGTGAATACAATATATATGATTACATGTGGATACAAGATTAAATGCGATAAATATTGGTAGGCGTTCAGTATATATGCAACACTATGCTTCCAATCAATGAAGAGAGAATTAGAACTATTTACACTTTTTACAAAACTAAACCAATTCATTGGGCCATATCAGGCCAGTATGTTCTTAGGTCGAAGAAACCTCAACACCTCTACCGCAGGATAAGGCGAGATGTCTCTTATGTGCTGATATTCTGATGTTTCAGCTCTATCGAAATATCCTCTACATAGTTTGACTAAGTAGTCATGTATGGTTTCAATGTTCAAATCCTTCATTATGTCAATATTTCTGATATACCATTGTGCCCCGGTATATCGCCGAAGTATTTTATTTTGCTGCACTTGTAATTGTTTGATGACCGAGGGTTTCGCTGTGGAAAAGCATGGTGCTGCATAGCACATAATTGGTCTAATGACTGACTTGTACATAATGGTTTTGTTTTTGAGGCTAAGTGCAGAGCGTGTGTAACAGACTCTGTTTAGAAGTCCTGCAGCCTTAGCGGCTCGAACTTTTGCCTCATGAATGTGGGCTTTGAAACTGAGCTTTTTATCCAAAATAACACCAAGATATTTTGTCTGAGACTTGGGTTGTAATATGGTCTGCCCCACTGTGATAGTGGTGTTCGGAGGGAGTTGTCTCCTTGCAAACCATATAAAGTTGCATTTACCCTCGTTTAAGACCACTGCATGTAGCTGACACCAGATCTCGACCCTTCGGACCATTTCTTGCAAGTTCCTCAGAGCTTGCTGAGGGTCCCTAGATGCCATAAGGATTTTTGAGTCGTCAGCATAAGAAGCTAAGATTCCTCTTTGTGGAGCAGGAAAATCGTTAATAAAAATATTGAAGAGTATTGGGCCAATTACCGACCCTTGACAAATAGATGCCTTTAGTGGACGTCTGGTGGAGAGGGCGTTTTTGATACGGACCTGAAATGTCCTATCCCTGAGGTAGCTGTGAACCATATGTATAAAATGGGAAGGAAACCTTCTAAGTATCATAATGGCAATCAGTGTTGAGTGCTTAACCTTATCGAAGGCCTTCTGTATGTCTGAATCAAAACATGCTACATAATCCTTGTGGATGAAAGCATCCTGTATGTACTCCACAACACGGACCAGTTGTGTTACACAAGAATGTCCGCTACGAAAGGCATGTTGTTCATCTCGGATAAAGCTGTTATCCTCGAGATACAAAGATAATCTCGCCTTAAAAACTCGTTCAAAAATCTTGGACAATCCCGGAAGCAAGCTGATCGGGCGAAAATCATTCGCAAATAGACTTATCTCCCTAGTTTTTGGAATGACTTTAATAATGGCATGTTTCCAGCTATACGGAAAATGACAAATTTTTAACATACCATTAAAGATGTTTACTAATGTGGTGATAATATTATATGGAAGTATCTTCAAAGCTGTGTTAGTAATATTATCAAACCCAGGGGCCTTTTTTTCTTTAAGTCCTTTAATTATCTCGAGGATCTCCTCACGATCAGTGGGAGCAGCCGTCACGATATTATGTGGCTGGTTGTTTTGTAGAAAGTTGTTAACCACCTGTTCAAAGTGTGTTTCTACAATAGGCGGTTGGTTACTATTTGGTGAAAACTGGTCTTCATATGTATTAGCGAATGACTCCGCTATCTCTTCATCAGTGTATACAAGACCATTTGTACCATGTATTCTGTTGATGTTGATGGCTCTGGGCTTACAAATTCTAATTAATTTCCAGAGAGACCCATCCGATACATCAGCCTCATCAAGAAAATCATTCCACTTCTGAGAGTGATATTCCTTGAGGCTGTTTCTTATTTCTCTGGATATACGGTTCAGCATGTTACGGAGATTGGGATCTCTCGTACGCTGTACTCGTCTTCGGAGTTGATTTTTGAAGTTAATTTTACACTTCAACTCCTCAGGGATGCCATAATTTTTAAAAGGCTTAATACGCCTAGTCGAATTATTTACGGCATTTTGAATTACCTCAGTAATTTTTTCTGCTGCTATATCAATGCTCTCTTTTGTCAAACTATTGATCTCAATGACCGGTTCATTTTCCAGTGTTGTACGGACGTTGGTCCAATCTGTACGAAGCATGTATGGAATTTCATAAGTGATACCACTGTCAATCTCGAATAGTACCGGATTATGGTCAGATCCGAGAGCACTGAGTACCTCAATGGTGACTCCGTGTAGAAGGTTTTTTGTCAAACCAAAGTCAAGTACGTCTGGCCTATGCTGAAGGTTGTAGGGGTAATGTGTAGATGATTGCGGCGCATGAACATCAATCATATTTGAATGACAAAAATTTGCGAGCATCCTACCATCCTGATTTGTTGTGTTGCTATTGAAAAGTTGGCTTTTAGAGTTGAAATCACCAGCTACAAATATGGGCTTATTACCGTTACTTCTAAATATCGCTTTTACTAAGGTGATATCGAGTCGATATCGTGGTGGCTTGTAGAAGGAACAGATTACCATCGGTTGTTGATTTGGGTGATGTACCCTAATAGCGATGGCCTCACAAGTTGTGGATGTAGGAAGATCAACTGTCTCAATATGAAAATTCCTCTTGATAAGAATAAGGACACCCCCTCCAGGTAGGTTGGGGCGGTCAAGCCTATGGCATTCATATGTATGGACTTTGAAGTTGCGTGCCGGTGAAAGCCACGATTCTTGTATGAGAACCGCATCCGGGTCAAATTCATCAATAGTTTCACGCAATTCATGGCGGTTATTGTGGATTCCGTCAGCATTCCAGCTGATGATTCTAAAAGGCTTAGGAGCCGTTGTAAAAGTGGTGTTACTAATTGCTATCGTATTAGTGTTTGATATTCGCAAAAAGCAGAAAGTGATAAGTGAATTAGATTTTCTTGGCCAATAGGATAACCTCTATAAAGCTCTGCCAGATAACTGCGAGCTTATCTTTCTCTTCAGTGATATCCTTAAGCTTTTGGAAGGTGGTATTTGTGATGGTTGTTAGAGCAGTAGCAATGTCATTTGCGTCATGCTCAATAGTGTGCTCGTTCCTCTCAACAACCTTTTTCGACGGCCCTTGTGATTCTACATCGATCAGTGATGGGACCAGTGGGTCCTGGGCCTCCGTTGTTGAGGTCATTGTTGAAGCATGTTCCCCACTCAAAGTATGAGGGATAGGACGTTTCTTCAGCGCTCCCACAAATTTGTGGATTTTGTTAACCACCTTTTTAGGCTGAGCCACATCGGAAAAACTTACCCTGGGCTGAGTGTTTGTTTCCTTGTTTTTATCTTGGAAGTCTATGAGATTAACCTCTTTTTCTACTTGAGGTGCGTTTTCACCCGAAGGAGTGAAAGAGAGGGTCTTAGGTTTAGGCCAGGGCCACTTCGGACATCCTTGAAATGAGCTTCTGTGTTCCAGACCACAACGAGAACACTTGTTTTTATGCGCTTTGTTCGTGTGTTGGGGGCAATCTTGAACCCTGTGTTTTTGTGCGCAAATGCCACAGACTGCAGAATTAAAACAGGTCTGGGCCGAATGGCCAAACCTCTGACATTTTCTGCACATTAATTTTCCAGGGCCACCCCTAAGTTTCTCAATTGTGACTGGAAGCCCCATCAACTCCTTGATTTTATATATTCCACTATTTCCTTTTCCCGTTTCAATTATGAACAGGGGCATGAATCTCTTGGTTCTGAAGTGTCTCATTGGGCTTACTTTCCCAACATCATGACCCTCACTAATAAGAGCCGTTTGTATGCTAGTAACTTCCATGTTTACTGGAAGCCCTCTGATAACCACTCTTAGTGGACGTTCAACGTCCATCTGGAAAGTATGATACTCAAAACCAAGCTCATTAAAGAGCTTTGTACAGTTACGAAAATCATCAGTGTGAAAGAATTTAACTGACATCTTATTAGCACCCGATTTAACCTCGGGTTTGTGCTTGCACATATCAACGATCTTAGGATAGTGCTCATGCCAACCCGTCCATTTATTCAACATGACAGGAGGGATATTGTCTTTTTTCTTAGTGTGGGTCACCTTCTGAAAACCGGTAAGATCAATATCTTCATTAGCTATATCATCTTCATTACCCTTATCCTCTGAGCTAATGAGATCCTGTAGTACCGTGCTACTGCCGCCTTGGTCCGATTGTTGTATTCTACGATTCCCATCTTCATCCTCACTTTGTGACAGCACCTCACAATGGGCTTCATTGGAAGCAGAGGGGATATTACTGTCGTCATCTGGGACAGATTGAGAATGAGAAACCAACTTTGGGACAGAATCCTGCGACTTATTGTGTTTCTTTTTAGCCTTCTTTGCACTTCTAAGAGAAGACTTGCTAATGAGCGGCGATGATACCGGGGAATTTTCCTGGGCCTTGAATTTGGATGCAAGCGTGTGCTTACAGGGGGCCTCATCGATTTCGAGAAAGAAACAAACAGAATACTTGAGGAGTTCATCTAAGTTAGAAGTATTAGTCTCATCAGCTAAGTAATCCTCATAGTGTGCCATAACGGTGCTGAAATTTGTAGCAACGCTACATTTGTCCTCAACAAGAAGAAGACGATTGTCATAGTCAGCTAAGTAAAGTCCCAAGAACGACATTAGACGTTTTTGGTATATCTGACGTATATCGTCATGTTCAAGAGCGAGTTTCGCTAGCTTGCTCAAGGCTTCGAAATCGCTAGTGGCCTGACCAGGAGCGGGCAGACGGATGGGACAGACCTTCATGTTTACGCTTGTAAGATTGTAAGCCACAACTTACCTTTACTGATGTGCCATATAGTATGGCGCTTGAAAGAATTCAGTGAATTAGGATATTGAGAAAGTTTAGAAATTAAGATTGGCCTATCCTGGTGGCCGAAATAGAAAAAAGAAGAGAAAATAGGAAAGATCAGAAAGTCGAGCCTCATCAAGGCTGTTTATTCACACGAATAAGTCCACGCCGAAGCCACGTGCAAGTTTGAAAAGTTCAGTTACACTACGAGGTGTCATGAGAGAGAGAGATTTATGCATTAAAAAAATAGTTCAATTTTTTTTTTTGATAGGTGAAAAAGTGGAGCTTTTTTATTCCATTATCCTTTTTTTCATGGTTCATATAGAGTATATACCAAGATTCAATAGAATAGGTCCACCAGAACGGGAGCAATATAGGTCTGAGCAGGGCCGTAACTAGAATTTTCGCCGCTCGAGGCAAACATGGTTCAACCACCCCCCCCCCCCCACCAACTTTAAAATTCAATAATTTTAGAACAGTATTCTTCGTTTTCACCTAAAATTTCAGCCCCCTAAGTTTTTCCGCCCGGGGCAGTGCCCCCCTCCCCGCCCACCTCTAGTTCTGCCCTGGGGCTGAATAGTGTCAGTATACCGACGACCTCTACATTGGTCTGATCAGTTTCAGTACACTGAAACTACTTAGACCTCTTTTGCATCCGTTCAAGAGGGGCAAGTAGATGGTCCTGCCCCTCTGATGGACGCATTCCATTAAAACTTGGTATATACGATTTATGGACCATGGAGAAAATAGAAAATGCAATAAAAAACTCCACTTTTTCACCCGGGGATTAATGAGATCTCTCCCGTGATCTCATTAAAATACCCTGAAAATTTAGTCGTCTTCGTATTGTGAGAAAAACTATTCAGAGTACGGGAACTTTAATTATAATCACCCCCTGTATATCATGAATTAATATACTTTCTTTCAATGTACAATACGTTTCACAGATCCCTTCAGAAAGTCTCTCGGAAAAAGAAATTTGAATGCGGTCAACCAGGGGCGGCTCGAGCTTACCCGCCGCCCGGCTGAAAAGCCTTATGTAACGCCCATAAAGACGACCCTGGTGGGAGGCTGACAGAGTTGTATCCTAGGAGACCTTGGGATAAACCTATTTTTTTTTTAGAAAAAAGCCGCACACAATTCTCCACCGAGGAAATGCGCTTGACCATACGTCCCGCTTTTGAAGAAAATGTTACGTTTTTTAAGCAATTGTGTTGTCTTTTTCTCTTTCGTTATTTTAGCTCTTGATTACACCAGATAATTTATAGCTACCCCATTACTTACACTTATCCTGTAAAGTTAATGCATAACGAGGCGATTTTTGTAAAGAAATTTATTTCAAAGGTTTTTCCTGATGCTTCAGGGACCGGGCAAATGAGAAGACTAATTATTTCCTTTGCGTTATTTGACTCCCGGAAAAATTACTGTTTGCCTCTTGTGAGAGAGTGCATTGTTATTTCTGGTGATACTGTCCCAGGCCCTGTCTTTTTTTCGTTACCTCAACACCTTCGTTGTCAACGTCACGTCATGCGAATTTTTACTGTTGGAAATTTTTTAAATTTTTTCTGTCCAACGTTAGTCTAAAATGCCGCCCCTTGCACCCTCGCTTAAGCCGCACCTGCGGTCAACTGAAAGAAACTTGTCAAGAACCGAAGGAAAGAGTTTCTTTCCGTCATACATTTGCCTTCACTATAGAGAGGTCATTGTAAAAGCACCTACACGCGTACATGAAACACAGCCAATACTCTACGGACAAATTACTACATTAAGTACGGAAATGTTTGTCAACAAGGGGTGGAGGGGAGAGAACACCTTCTAGCCTCCTACGTAGTCTTAAGCCGGGTTTTCCTAGGAGTAAAATTTCTGAGCAGTGTGCAGCGTGAAAACGCTGATTGGTTAAAAACCTGAAATTCAGGTTTTTTGACCAATCACAGTTTTCAGTATGGAGTCAGTTTCAGTTTTTGGACGTACAGCAGGAAGCCTGCTCCTAGGAAAACCTGGCTTAACGACCTGATAACGATGGCTTACAGGAAAAAAATAAGAGCGCAAAAAAAACCTTTCGATGGAAAGATATAATTATCCAAAGTCCCGATAACTATAAACGAAATTTTTTCCATGTTATGATATTGATCCGTTCCGTTCTTTGCAAAAGTGATAACAATAACCTAATGATAACATTATCCATGATTTTAATAAGCACCGTCGATCGTATTATGTTTTACACATTACTTATGCACTATTGGGCCAAGTTATTATGACTGCCTCCTAATTGTGAGATCAACGGCGGGTATGTAATGCAATATAATGATGCGTGCAGGGGTACGTCTGCCGTGTCAGCCATGAATTTTGATACTTCTTCCTCATGATGTTGACGATCAATCAAAGGAAGGTGACGCTCACCGTCATTATCTGGGTCCGATCCCCTCCGGTGACGATAGCGTACTACTTGACCAGAGGCCATAGGCGGAGATAGACTTGGAAGTCTGGGGGTACGTACTGGGGATGATGATGATGCCAATTCATATGTGCATATATACATTACATCAGTCGACTCCACCTTTGACGCCGGGGGGGGGGGGTCCCCCATATCTCTTCCGACGCCATACGCCATAACAGAGGCGTCGAAATGTTTCAGATCCGCGGGTGCTCAACTTAATCTTTATATGGGGAATTTTGGTTTCTGAATGAATTCTAGGGTGCTACAAAATAGTGTGTGTGTTTTCTCGAGCACCCACTGCACCCCTCGGCTCCGACGCCACTTTACTTGACCGTATATGCACCTTATAAACATTCATCTGGGGAATTTGCAACGAATTGGTACATGCAGGTACGTGTTGTGCGCGTTTGTATATGAGTGGTCCTGAACGTATTTATGTTGTCAGGGTTATGCTTGGTTTTGTGTTATTCTGCTGCCATCTGGCTTCCACATTCTGAAGCGAAAATGACAAATGTTTGAATTTTCTCGTTATGCAGTTGTCATATTGAAGGTCTGCATTTCCGGGATATCACCTGAGAAGTGAAAAACTTGTTCTTTTCTCAAAGATGGACAATGTGTCGTTCTCCTTTATATGCGTGCCCTATTTCATTTCACAATCTAATGTCAATCGAATTTTCTTTCAGTAGGCCTACTCTTAAGCCTAGATGGCAGCAAAGAACTACTCTATAGAACGTGTTACGTATGTCGCCATCTGTCGATTATAAAATGAATTTATAATACTCTGATACGCTGATCGGCGGCAACAGAGCGTATTGTGATAAATTGAGTTATAATAATAATTATAATTTTCATGTAATCGAGTTATAGACATGCAAAAATCTGAATACGCAGCAAAATTGTGGTAGGCTCAGTGTTGCCAAATCAGTTATTTTCCAACTTGATAGGATCTAGACCATATAGTTGGAAAACATACTCATCTTTAGTTGTTTTTTTCTTGTTGTTCTTGCTTTTCTATCTTTTCCAAAAAAAATTTCCGTACACTAGTACTCAATCAATGAATTACGTGAAAATAAGGGAATATCCCGGGAAATACGGGTTGTATGGTCATCTAAATAATGACAAAATTTAATTCTGGTTTTTTAAGACCGGTTTCTGGTTGTTTTTGATGGAAATTTTTTTTGACTGTGTCGGTAACACTGGGTATACAGTATTTACTTGTTATTACATATGCTGAGAAGTATTCAGAAAACTGAATTATAGGACGAGAAAGGAATTAAATAGAGAACTTCTCAACCATTTTGTATTTTGCCGACGACATTGTTATCATCAGCAGTAATCCAGACAAACTACAAGAAATGATGGCGAAGACAAGTATTCAAGTGGCTTTGAAAATGAATCTACAAAAGACTAAAATTATGTTCAACGCTTTTGCTTTGAAGATGAAGATCTTGCTGAACAAAGAGAAGCCTTGATCTTGCTCAACAAGTAGAAAGCTTTGTATAGTTGGGTCCAGTGTTATCCGAAAATATAATTTTGAAGAGTAATTTTACTCCTCTCTAAAATTTTAAGGGGTATTTTTGTAAAACGAGGGGGTATTTTTTTAAGCAGTTGGAAATAACACTTTAAAAAAAAGAAATTACCTAAAATCCGAAGGAGTATTTTCACTCCTTACCGAAATTAAAAGGATTAAAATTGAATTTCGATGTGTAAATCACGCGTCTAGATGCATATTGGCGAACACTGCCTGGGACAATAAAATTATCGTGAACAACCGAATCATTTACGGGAAAATTTACTAATGACATTTGGGTACTATGCATAATCGTCGGTAAAAGTGATAAATTTACTAACGACGCTTGGGTACGCTAATAGCCAGTAAAAGTTACCAAAATTCTCAGCGATTATGCATAATAAAAGGTTATTATGTGTAATAAACGCATTCATCACATTTAGAGTCATAACTAGGTATTTCGCCGCACGGGGCAAACATGATTTTGCCAACCGCACCACTTTAAAATTCAAGAATATTTATAACGTGTTCTTTGTTTTCACCTAAAACTGCCACCCCGAATTTCGCTGCCTGAGGCAGTTGCCCCCCCCCCCTAATTCCGGCCCTGATCACATTTACCGTGGCATACTTAAATAAGATAGGCAAAATTTAGGGAGGGGGCGGCAGTTTTAGGTGGGAACAATGAACACCATAACAAAATTATCGAATCTTGAAGTTGGCAGGGGGGGCACCAAATAATGTTTTTGTCCCGGGTGACTGAATCATGTTTACCCTGGGCGGTAAAAATCCTAGTTACGGCCCTGCGTATATGTATGCGTACGCTATCTATACGTCATTTGAAGCACTTCATCTGAAAAAAAAAAAAAAATCGTCAGAGGAGATGATATTGAACACGCTACTACACTGATCATCTCTGGATGATGGGAGCACGCTGAGTGTTAAGGAGAGAGAAATTTCTTCTACCACAGTGCGTGATAGTTCGAAAACATATTACACATATACCTTCAATTGTTAATTAAATTTCCGCTCCAAAACTTTGAATCCATTTAATGACAGAGGACGCACGTACAAAACAAAATACCTGCAATTAAATACTAAAACCATTTTTTCCCCCTACAAAATCATTACGGAAGAAAAAAAAATTTAATAAACCACAGACAAAAACCTTTCCGATATTGAACTAATGAAAAAAGAGAAAATGAGGTCGTAAAAACCATTTTTTTTTCTCTTTCTCTCTCTCCAAGTGTTTAGAGCCAATAACGTGAGTTATACGCGGGTACGACATCATCAAGGAATGGCAGCCATTTTGATTCTTTTTCCGAACGCGTGTTTCTCGTTTTATTATTTATTATGTGGCTAATACCGTTATTGTCGTTCCTTCCTTAAGGAAGTAAATAATAATTTGAACAAAACATAAATAAATAAAAAATCCTTAAGCAGGCAGTAATGTAAGTGCAATGCCCCGATGACCGAGAGGGACAGTGAGAAGCGGATCGGAAAAGAACCCATCCTTAAACTAACCAATCGTCTTCAACATGATATCCATTTAGGAAAAAGTAACGTATATATCTTTGTTGGTCAGTCATATTATTATTAACCAAAAATTTGCTCCAGGGCTTCCGCACTTTTACCCTAATCACATGAGGCGTCCATTTCTTTTTGCTGAAGATTCTTCTTTTTTTCTGCTTCGAAATCGTGACTTTGTTGTTGTTTATTAACTTTTGATTTCTTTTGTTTAGTTTCCTTGACATAAAGCTGTCTACTTATCTTAAGTTGATACAAAAGATATTATTTTTCTTCTTCTTGGTATCTTTATTGAGTGGCAAGAAGTAGTTCGAGGTATATAACAGATATTTTCATAAGAAGTCCCCTATTTCAAATCAATCATAATTCCTCTTGCCCTGTTTGGAATTTAGTATGATGGATTAGCACCTAGCAGTGAATTTTTTGGTTGGAAGTTCGTTTGTTTTTTTCTTGGAGTTGGCACCTGGCGGTGAATTTCTCAATTGGAAGATTTTTGGAGTTGATACCTGACTATACTGTAAATCTATTGATTGTGAGATTTTTGGAGTTGATACCTCACTGTACTGAATGAATGAACGCCAGGGTTTCTGCCACCGGACTTATCCCGTTGCCGAGATCTCTTCCAGCCCAGCTTCGTGGCAGGGTCTGGAACAGTCTGAGTGTGTAGCTAGTGTTGTGTCTGATATTTCAGTGCTGCCATCTATACTGCAAATTGTGAGTGAAGTGTAATGATTGAATATTTGTAACGTGAGGGCCTGTTGCTCTCTGTGGCGTGGCTTTTTAACGGGGAGATCGGCTCGCATTCGCGCCTTGAAGTTGGGAACCACAGAAAGCCAACTTCAGCCGACCACCACTGTGGGGTTCGAACCCGGATCCTCGCGATGCGAGTCCGTCACTATGACCACTCGGCCACCACAGCGGTTACCTGACTGCACTGTAAATCTCTTGATTTGGAGATTTTGGAGATAAAACCTAGCAATGAATTTTTCGATTGGGGGTTGGGGATAGTTAGCACCTACTAGTGAACCTTTCGAATAGAAGATTTCGGAGTTAGCATCTGGCAGTGAATTTTCGATTGGAAGCTTTGTAGAGTTGACACCTGAGTGTGAATCTCTCTTGATTGGAAGTTTTTTTGGAGTTAACAGCTGGTAGTGAATCTCTTGATTGGGCTTTTTTTTAAATCAGCACCTGGCTGTGAATCTTTTGTGAAATCAGATTTTTGAGATAGCTTCTGCCAGAGTATAAAACTTTCAATTGAAACATTTTAGAGTAAGAACGCGGCTGTTAATCTCCTGGAATTTTTTTTTTTCGTATCAGCACTTGTCTGTGAATCTCTCGATTGGAAAATTATGGAGTTGGCCAGAGTGAATTTCTTGATTAGAAGATTCCGGAATTTCTCGATTGGAAGATTTTTGGAGTTAGCACCTGACTGTGAATCTCTTAATTTGGATGATTTTAGGGATAGCAAGCAATTTTAGAGTTAGACATTTTTTTAGAGTTAGCATTTACTAGCAAAAACCCCTAGATTGGAAGATTTTTGAGATAACATCTGCCAGGGAGTTTCTTGATTGGAAGACTCTAGAGTAAATACCTGCCAGTGAGTTTCTTGATTGGGTAATTTTGGAATTAGCATGTGGCTGTGAATCTCCTGGATGGAAGTTTTTTTTTTTTTTTTTTTTTGGAAGTAGCAACACTGCCAGTGAACTTCTCGATCGGAAAATTTCAAAGTTAGCACCTGCCAGTGAATCTCTTGATTGGAAGAGCACCTGGCAGTGAATCTGATCTCCAGGCCCGTCCAACCTTTCGAAACGCTCTGACGTCTGTGCCGAATCAAGTGGCTGTAAATCAGTCGGTTGAAATATTTTTTGAGTAAGCGCCTGGCAGTGTATCTCTTGTCTGGGGGGCACCTGTGACAGTAAATCTCTCGATTTAAAGATTTTGAGTTAGCCCTTGCAAGGATGCCAGACACTGAAAAGTACAAAGAAAAACAGAAAATCGAGAAAATCCAATTCTTTCGATCAATCAACTTCTTTATATAATGTGACAATCTCCTTGTTTTGTCTTATGTCTTATTCTCGTCTTTTGGAGTTGGAAACTCGCCCAATGAATCTCTTCATCGACGGATTTCAGATTCGATCTCTAACCCCTGAGTTTTGTAAAATTAAGTTCGAATTCATTCCGAATGGAATATGCTTTAGCTTTGTATCTTCGAGGTTCTATTAGAACACCCTATACATGAAATATTCATTTTATTTTTGTTTCTTGGACGAAACACAAACACCTCAATAATTTCCTCTTCTCTTTGGAATCAACGCAAATGGCATCATTCAAACAATCACGGCCCACACGCTACGCATATATATGTACTCATTTCACAGTAATCTTTATTTTCCGCAGTAAATCAATATTAAAGGGCTTTTTAAAAGAGTTTGTTTTGTTCGATTGGCCCAGAAAAGATTGGTCTTCAAGGGAGCAGAGTATTGTCGGGAGGCTTTCAAGTAGCATATCGATTTTAGTTACAGCTGTACTTTTACGGTAATATACGAACTACAGTGAAAAAAAAAAGAGTTTAGTGAGTCACGGCAGGATTGTATTCCTCTAATAATAGTCGTCAGCAGTGGTTAAACTTTTGGCATCCTCGTCCCCTTGGGCCTAGTGGTCATTTACAGGTAGTCTTCTCAGCTTATTGCAGCGTTTCTCAACCTATGATCCGCGACGATGTCTTAGGTGGTCCGCAGGCAGACTTGATAAAATTATCCACCTGTTGTAATTGATTTTTAGTAATATTCATATGGATAGAATTGTACCTTCATACTTAGGTTCACCATACATCATCGAGACGAATGCATGAAATTTCGATATTAAATACGGGACATCTCTAAATGTTTGCCGCAAATTTCAATTTATTGCTTTAAATGAAATTTGCTACTTACTGATAAAATTGCTGAAGGGTTTTAAAATAAAGGGCTGCTACTAATCGAATAATAAAAATGTACACTACTTCACGAAAAAAATATTCAAACGATCTGATGACCACATTTCATACGGTAAACTGATATATTTTTCAAATGATAACCTGTAAAATACAGGACATCGCCAATTGTCATCGAAAAACATTGCCAAAAGTAGACACAATCACCGATCATAATTAAAATTGGTGAAAAACGTTGTACCTTGATCGCGATCATCACACAGTATGTGAGATAATCGCGAGGACCCAGGTTCATAGGTGCCAATTCGCAGACTTGAAAAATCTGTAGTTTATCACATGATGACATATTTCGCATCAAATAGAACGTGTTGCACAATAAAAGGTAAAACTAAAGGGATCTTTTTTTTGGGGGATTACATCCGGTGACCATACATAAATACAGTTTTCCAAGGACGGATTTTTCACGATCCTAATTTTTTAGCAATAATTGGAAACTTTGTTCGCTTTTGGCATCATATTTGGTAACGGTTACCGATTTTTCGTACTTGAAATCCTGATTTTTCATATTTTTACTGAGAAAACGGGGTCAGCCTGGAATTGCAAGGATGAAAAAGTATTTCCTTTAGGGATTTTCCATTTGAATGAACACAATTTGAAGACCTTTAGGGATTTTTCTATGAAGATGCGAAAAATCGGAAGAAATTGATTTTCGATAGGAAAATTTTAATAAGGCTTAAAAATCGGAAGGCTTCCGGGTAAATCTGAAATATTGGCACCTATGCAGGTTCAAACCCCACCGTCGCTGCAATGGCGGTCGGCTGAAGTTGGTTTCTATGGTTCCCAACTTCGAAGCGCAAATGCGAGAGCCGATCTCCCCGTCAAAAAGTCTCACCCACAAAGATCAACAGGCCTTACAACGGTACAATTATTCAATCATTACACTTCATATAGTTAGAAAATTCGATCGCAGATGGCAGCACTACAAATAACAAGCATTGCACAGAAACAAACTTCACGTCAGATTCACAACACATACATACACATTCTAACATGTACCAATTCGTTAGAAGTTCCGCAGAGAAATATGGACGAGGTCCATGTGCGGGTTTAATAATAGTAGTAGTAGTATGTGAGATTAATATTTATAATTTCTGCCATAATTATCATAATATAATTTACATTATGAAAACGCTGTGCATGTGCTTGTGTAATTAGTGAAATTGCTACAAATTCAAATAAATATCGACGAAAAAACGAAATAAATGTATAAAAAAAAATCGGAACAATGAAAATTACAGGCATATCCCGTAATACGGGACACAAGTGGTCCGTCAAATTGTTTCAGACATTTTACTGATCCTTATTTTCTAAAAGGTTCAGAAACACTGGCCTAGTGATTTGCCGATTTATACCGTCACTCCTTTGCTGAGCAATTATATAAATTCCGTATATTTTGTGCGAACCACTGGTTCATCATTAGTTCTTAAGTTTTTCTACTAGGCCACACCAGTCTCAATGACACTTTAAAATTGGAACCGAATTTTTAAGGCATTTTCTCTATAATGGCAATTAAAAGATAATAACATATCGTAGAATGAATGGACGAGTTTATTCAAGTTTCACAAACACTTCAATACTCGTAAATGCATATCATTATTATCATCAGTTTCATATTACATATAAAACATATATATATATTTATTTATTTATACATTTGAATACATGTGGGGAAAAAATATCGCCCTTTTTTTCTCTCTCTCTCCCTTTGTTTTGGCAATTGGCGAAATTTCACGATATACCAACTAAGGAAACGACACTATAAGAAACGACGAAAAGAAATATTCTTTGATCCTCTAGAGCAGTGATTCCCAACGTGGGCGATGGAAAGTCCAGGGGGGCGGTAGAAGATACCGGTATAATATAGGATCCTATGGGTTAGATTGCGTTGGGAGGCGATGGGAGAAAAACGTTTGGGAAACTATGCTCTAGAGGAATTTATTATTTATTAAATACATGGGAAAAAAAGGCGCCTCTCTCCCTTCGAAAAAAAAAACTAATTTTATTAAAGGGCCACTAATTAATTTGGAATAATCCCATTTTTAATTATGTTATCACTCCGTAACGGTATAATTCATCAATTATGTTTGACCGTAAACACTATAAGGAAAGCAGGATCACAGGAATCGATCATCATGTTTGATCGCAAAGAATATAAGAACGGGATTTGAGGAATTTATTACTACGTTTAATTGCAAAGAATATAAGGTAAACGGGATCTGGAATTGATTATTATGTTTGATCGTAAAGACAATAAGATTAATGGGATCTCAAGAAATGATCACCATGTTTGTCTGTTAAGACTATAAGAACAACGGGGTCACCGAATCGAACACCATGTCTTACCGTAAAGAATATAAGAAGAACGGGATCTCTCTGGGATTTATCACCATGTTTGACCGTAAAGACAATAAGAAGAACGGGCCCTCAAGAATTGATGCCCGCCCATGTTTGACACCAAAATCCATGTTAAGACTATAAGATAAATGGGATCTCAGTATTTATCACCATGTTTGATCGTAAAGAGTATAATAAGAACGGGATCTCTGGAATTGATCGCCATGTTTGACACCAAAATCCACGCAAAGATTATAAGAAGAACGGGATCTCAGGGATTTATCATCATGTTTGTTGACCGTAAATACTACTAGAGGAACGGGATCTTATGTATTTATCACCACGTTTGATCGTATAGACTATAAGAAGAACGAGATCTCTCTCTCTCTCTGGAATTGATCACCATACTTGACACCAAAATCCATGTAAAGACTATAAACAAAATGGGATCTCGCGATTTTTATCACCGTTGTAAGGATGTTAGGATCACAAAATGCTTTGGGTTATGATGTTCTTGTGATTATTATAATGTTTTATTACGATCAAGATCACGCAGTCGATATTGAGATGTCGTCTTTTATAAAATGTAATTAAGATGGCCTCCCAGAGGATCATGAATGTTATAGAAATTTCCTCAGGATTTTATGGAATTTCCTCTCAGGATCACGAAGTATCACAAAACATTCTCTCAATATTGTATCAAGCGTGCTTTCGGGCATTGTGTTAAGCCATGTTCTCTAAAGAGACTATAAAGTGCTAATAACATGCCCTCTCGGTATCATCGTGAAGTTGTATTGGGATGTCATCTGAGAATCAGCTGAATGTTATTGTGATGCCTCAGGTCATTAAGTATTTTTGATACTGTGGGGGAGAAATCGAGAATCACCGATACTAATATAATATTAACTTACTTTTTATTCCTTACGAAATCCATAGATTTCAATGCATTGCATGACAAATAAAAATAATAAACTAGCTTCTCCGTAATTTTAAATCCATCACATAAACATTATGGCTTATAAAAAAAACAACAACAACACAGTAAACATAAAAAATAGAGAGAGAGAGAGAGAGAGATGTCAAAAAAAAGGGCATTATCCATCTTTCACGGGATGTGTCAATCACAAGACACCTCCCAGTGTCGTTAATATAAATGTAACAAACTATTTTAGGAGAGTTCAAATTGATCGAATATTTTAGGGATCCATCTAGGGATAAAGAAGAGCGAGTAAAAGGTGAGAGAACTCGGGCGCACACTCAAAACAATGTGTTGACTTGTTATGATGTTCCAGTTGATTTGCTGAGTGAGGTCTTTGTATTCGCGTTTATTGTTATTTTTTTCCTCATACTCTTCGCATTTACTGTCATTTTTTCAGAGATTATTGTCCGCATTTGCTTCCTTTTTCTTTCCAATGACTTCTCACTTAGAGGAAAACAAATATTTAAAAAAAAAACAACAACAAATTACAGTTCGAAGAGCAACTATTGGCACATGGAACGAATAACACCCGCGCTGCTTTTCCTTTGGTGAACAAGGGCAGCAGGGTTCTTGCACTGAGAGCTGCTTCAAAAAAAGTTCTTCTTGTTATATTATATCATCTCGCATTTGGTTTATCCTAATATCTACTGGTGTCATAACCGCACGGTGAATTGGTTCCGTTCGTGTTGGTGGTGGTGATGACGGCGGTGATCGCCGCCGTTTCTCCTGTTTTTATCCTTTGGCTTTTTGGATCTGCTTCGTGAGCTGTGGACAGATTCCGTTCTGGTGTCTTCTCTCGGGGCTCCTGATGGGCCCTTATAGTATTGACTGCTTGACGCCCCCCTGCCGTGGTACCCCACAGATGGGGATCGGTAGTCCACGTGGTTCAATCGGCCCGTCAGAGGCTTGCGCATTGGGAATTCATCCATGTAGCTCCTCATCCTGTCTCTGGGATACTCGCAGGACGAGCTCCTGTGATTTGATGCTGTCGTCGCAACACGCATCTGGAAATTATAGTTATCCTGGTGGTCGGGGATAACTCTCACGGACATCATCTCTTCGTCTGGCACATAAGCGGCGTTGACATGGTTCTCTGAGGGCACACCCCCGCGCCCACTAAAGTACCGATGGTTTCTTTCCGGCAACTCTGGGGGAGTTTGCTGCGGGTTCGGAGGGATGATGGCACATTCGGTAGCGTCTTCGTTGGGGCACTTCCAGCTCCCGTCGCTACTTTCACCGCTGGTACCGAGCCCGAGGTCTTTGTCACCGTTCTCGGCGGACCAAGCATCGTCACCTTTACCACCGCCTTGGGTGCTGTTCTTGTCCGTGTCGATGTTAGTAACGGGTGCGATGAAGCCGTTGGATGTGATTATCCTAACTGGCGGCACGTTTTTAGCACCGGCAACACCAGCGGAAGCACTGAAATGCTTGGGGTCGAGAGCGGGAATCGTCGATATCGGGGGTTTCTCGGGTGGTGGCATCAAGCATATGCAGTCCGCTCGAGGTTTCCTACATGTCAGGCACTTATTGGCGTTGAAACACGAGTCTGAAATCGACAGGCAGACCGGCAGAAGCAACATACCGTGCAAAGCTGCGAACGTTATCACCAGGAAGACCGTCTTGAAGAATGTTAGGAATATGTAGGACGGCGCGAACACCAGAGCGATCACGCCTAAAATAGTCGACACGCTTCCCTGGAATATCGGCAGCCCTAAGGAATGCAGTGCGGCTTTTATGCCGTCATCCGGCGTCCTTTTCTCCGCGGAAAAATACGCGTAAGATATGTGGGCCGAATAGTCCACGGAGAACCCTATGCACATTATCAAGTTGATCATGGAAATGGTATCAAGATTAACACCCCACAAAGTCATGTAACCGATGACGCCGATTTCGATCGAGATGATGCAGAAGGCGACGAAGATCGCACAATGGACGCTGGGTATGAAGATCAGGGAGATGGCTATCATCACTGCGACGGCTACGCATATTGATTGTATCGACGTGTCGCGGACTAGAATGAACTGATCGAAGTATATGAAGTACTGCTGGAAGACTGTCACCGGGAAAGGTTGTCTGTCGGCGATTTCTCTCAGAGCTATGACCATGTCTTTTTCCTCGTTGGCGTCCGTGATGTTGAAGGCTTGCACGACGAACCTCGAACCCACGATCTTGGTCTGGTCCTCGTTGAACTTGATGTCTTGCCGGAAGAACTCTAGCATGGGATAATTCAAAAAGACGTCCAGAATGTGCAAGAAATCTTTCGGGTCAGACTTGTTGAAGGATTGGAGCAAGAAAGACGTCCGGGTGTCGGCAGTGAATTTATTGAATGCTCTGAGCCACGATTCGGTGAGTTCGGCGTGTGCGCAGTATGGACTGGCTTCGAATTCGCGGAGCATGTTCTCCATTTGATCCTGAACTATCGGGTCAGCGTAATTGAGCGTAGCGTTGACCAATACTTGGATCCTGTATCCGTACTTCCGGAAGTACCTGTCCTCTCTGTCGTAGAAGGTCACCGAGTACGAGTCGCTGCGAGACAACTTGTGGCGCTCGAGTCCCTCGCGGACTTGTAGGCATCCCCAGATACCCACAGCCAAGTATGCCATGAAGCAGATAATGACTAGGACTTTGACACTAGTGTTGCTGAGGAAAGTTCCCATCTGGTCCCTGAAAAACACCATGAGGCGATGCTCTTTGTTGTCCATAGGGTTGTCCGGGTCATCCGGGTTTTTTCCTCCTGTGCAGAGTATTCTGTAGAAGTAGTTCCTTGATGCTGTAGTTAATGAAAAGAATCGATTAAATTAAAAACGATAACGAAGTAAACAACCGTGGCATTCACATCTGTCGAAACAACTTCATACACAGTTTAGTACATCGACAGCAAATACATTGTAACAGAGAAATATTATTTAACGCAAATCGTATGTTGCACGCATACTCACTGGATAGAGACTTGGGCGTGACAGGAACGCAAAACATGGAATGTAGCCCTTTCTGCTCGCATATGCCAGACAGTGCCATGCACCCCCCGAAAAAAGTCACCTGGTAGGCGTAGGTGAAAAGAACTGCAATTGCTGTGTAGATGCAGAATATCCTGACTGATGGGAACGGGGTGATGGCGCCGATCCAGAAGCTGATGAAGTTCGTCAGAGAAGTGATGGTCACCGACACAGCTGCGTCGGCGTAAGTCTCTCCCATTCTCTCGACGACGCCCAGCTTTGGATCCGTTCTTCTCCAGGCAGCGAGGATAACGAAAGAATCGTCCATGCCGATACCTGCAAATAAACAAAGCATTTTTGAACACAAAATACCCACATCATCAGCATCACAGTAAAAACAAAAATTAAAGTTTTCACGCGATGACCATTCAAAATCTATTCAGTGTACCCGAAAGCTATGAGCGTTTTTATCGCTGTTTCAGATGTTATAATCATGTTATACTGTATATACAATGTTGAATTGGGTAAAAAAATGAAAGGTGCCGTCTGTATCGCTGGTCTCTCCAGGCTCGGTAGGTAAAGAACTTGTTTTCTATGTTAGTCTCCCGGATCGAATCCGTGGACCCTGACCATGATGTTTGAAGATGAGCATCTTACCGCTGCACCACTCAGGTGCTTTAGTCTAAAGATGGGGTAACACTCGACTCTAGTCTGGCGTTCCAAGGTTGGTCAGACGAGTAGTGCGGAAATGATTGTCAAATGTTGGGGGCTGAATTGTATTGGAGAGCTGGTGTAAGAGAACGACCGCGACTTTCCAACCCCCACCCGAAATCAAAAGAGCCGCTGTCCTTCCCGATCTTCTTAACCCGTTTGGCATCACATTGGTCCAAGAAAGCAACAGTCACTACAGTCGCAATTGCTTCTAAAACATACCCTCATCCTAATATGTGCACATTCATCCTTCTTAACGAAACAGCGGAACTTTTCTCCAACTCCCAACCCCATCTCGTCTGTAATAACCACAAAATTTGTTAATCGCGCCAACCAGGGGCGTCGGAACTGTTTCGAACCTGTGGGTGCCCGTCTTGAGATTCATATAGGAAATTTCGATTTTTGAATCAATTCTGTGGGTGCTCGAACCCGCTCCACAAACTTCCGTGGTTGCTCGAGCACCCACAGCACCCCCGGCTCCGACGCCACTGGCGCCAACAGTACCCAATTGTCCGGGGAAAATATGTTGTGAAAATTGTGTACATTTGTTAGTTATTTTTCTTTTTTGACTCAAAATAAAGTGGTCCGGACTCCACCACGAAGCTGGGCTGGAAGAGATCTCGGCAACGGAATAAGTCCAGTGGCAAAGTTCTCGCGTTCATTCATTCAGTCACTACATGCGTTGGTGTATTGAAGTGTCCTGAAAGTAAATAGAATCGCTTGCTTATAGAGTAGCCGATTTATGATACGGGACCGATTGGCAGGCGTGGCATGATGATCATGCGACTGAGAAACCGGAACAAATCCTGATAAAAACCGGGGCATAACGAAAATTCACTGATAAAAACCGAGACCTTGAAAAAGAAATTTCATAAAGCATTTATATATAGTGTCGCGTCGAATTGTAAGGCAATGGATAAAATTACCCATTGACACTACTGTTCCTTATAAGGTTTATTTCTGTGTTCTTCAACCTTTTTCCTCATTACAGACCGCTGAAATTAAGTGAAAATTTTCAGGAACCGGTATAAATGGGAGGAATAATTTGCTAACCCGGTGAAAAAAAAAAGATTAAAGGAAAATTTTCTGATTTTCTAACACTATATTTCATATTTTTATACTTTGCTATTATAAATACGAGAAACCGCTTTTATCTAGGACCTCTGCTGTGACGCTGTGACCTAGTGTATAAAATCAAAACTCTTATAATTCTCAAAATAAAATTAGTTTTGGTTTTGAACTGATGAATGAGTTCATGATACCCGTAAATGATGTAGCTGTGGTATGAAACTGTATTTGCTTATTTTTATTCTGCATAACGGTGTAAATTTTATGCGCGAAAATATCGATAACTAGTGCTTTTTTATGATTACAAAAAAAATGATCTAGCGTCAAACATAAAATTATATTAACCGGTATTTTGGAGCATAAAACTTACACCGGTACGCAGCGTAAAAACAAATAATATATAGTTTCATAACATATTTTGTTCGTTTTCATGCTGCAAAGCGGTTTAAAGCCAACAACTAACTTTGGTTAAGAAGTTATAATAGATAGTTCAGTTTTCATTCGATAGGTGACAGCAGAGACCACATATTTTGGGGTGATTGATATTTTTATGTAAAGGAGAAATGCGGCATAAATAGTTTCCACGATTTTTAGAATGAATTGTAGAATTTTTGTCCCTTTCGGACACCTTATAAACTGAATAATAGGGATATATAATGTATGTTTTGGAAAAAAAAATATATTTTTAAGTTTTTATGTGAAGGTGACGATTATGTTAGTTTTTATATGAAACTGAGTCTTTCCTCATCTTCCGTGAATACTATTAGGATATACTATTTCGCTGGAATGAGGTTTTCCGTTTTCCAGAACAACCCAGTTACAGTATATGATTCCATGTCGAGCCCAGTTACAGTATATGATTCCATGTCGAGCCCAGTTACAGTATATGATTCCATGTCGAGCCCAGTTACAGTATATGATTCCATGTCGAGCCCAGTTACAGTATATGATTCCATGTCGAGCCCAGTTACAGTATATGATTCCATGTCGAGCCCAGTTACAGTATATGATTCCATATCGAGCCCAATTTCAGTATATGAGAGCCCACGACCGCACCGTCAAATATTTGGACCGTGCAAATAGATCTAAAAACATTGATTACACAGTTGCATCATGGGTACGAAAGAAAGCATTTCTGTGAAATTTCCCGCATACGTGATGCAACAATTGCATCATCGGCGGTGAAAAAATTAAAAAAAAAAAAAACAAAGGCGTTAAATTTTTTTTATACACCCACGTCTGGCATGTGTCCGAAAAAAATTCATGCAAAATTTTTACATGCCTCGGGCATGTCGAGCAATATATTTGTTACAACACAAGAATGGTACATTGTACGCGCGCGTATGTATGTACCCTTCGAAATAAAGAAAACCCTTCCAAAGAAAATACTTGCTTGCCCTAAAGTTGTGTAGAAGGAACGCTACCCACTAGGGCCGTAATTAGGCTCGAGCAACCGGGGCACTGTCCCAGGGCCCCGAGCCGAATGGAGGCTCCACAAAAGTTTTTCCCAGTAATAAGTCTTTTCAAGAGGGGCTCCAAAGAAAAGTCTGCCCGGTACCTGGAGAAGGCACACTACGGCCCTGCTACCTATCTACCTACTATTAACCACTATTGAACCTTATATGCATCTCGTCCACATTCCTCTGCGGAACTTCTAACGAATTGGTACATGTTGGAATATATGTGTATGTGTAGCGAACCTGACGTGATGTTTATATCTGTGTAATGCATGTTGGCATGTTGTATTGAGTGCTTCCATCTGCCATCAATTTTTTCTAACTATGAGAGAATTGTAATGATTGAATAATTTATTGACCTACTATTAACCCTTGAAACACGTATTGAAAATGCTTGCATACCACTAGAAATACGGGGTGAGTGTGCGTACTTGTAGATATATGTAGGAAGGTTGCGTACTCCGGTGTATAAGTGCCACGACTAATGCTTCAAGTTTTTTTTTTTCCATCGCTTCACTCGGTTTTTCTTTTTTTCTCTGTGGCTGATTATTTTTTGAAACCCCGAAATACGAGCTACACCCAGAGGTACGTGTACCACAGGTCGGGAACCACTGCCATAAATGTACAAGACAAATTTCACAAACTTAGACAAAGACAAACTTAGCTTACAGGATAATCTAATAATATCTAACAACTCAAAATTTCGTCCCATTTCTAAATTTCGAAATTTTCTTCTGCTTAAATTCTCACGAGGAAGAAACTAAATTAGATACGAAATGACACAACGAACTAAAGATTTCGACAGCAAAAAAAATTCTCAGTACTCTTTAAAAAAAAAAACCATTAGCAAATAGTCATGCGATTCCACAATAATTCCCGACTCCAAAATAATGATTATAGTATAGTTACCGACTAGCGTATTATGCATCACGTATAATCATTATAATAAGGGTAATGAATCGCGTGTAAATGCAATTACGACGATTTCGTGATAACGTCGAAAGAAAAACAAAATAATAACATTCATTTCCCACAGGAGCAAAAACTATCTCACGATTATGATAGGTTGATTGACCAAGAAGACCGCATAATTCATCTACCGGTATTTTCGGAAACGGTACGGCACGAAAGCCATTAAGGTTACAGAAATAAAACAAAATCAGCCGAAATAAACACAAAGAAGACAAAGAAAAAGGTGCCGAGGTCTTCTTTTCTGTTCTCAAAATCCATGTTCAAAAAAAGAAATAACAAGAAAATGGAATCGTTGGAACGTCATGAATAATGTCGTGGCTCATCACCATTACGAAATATGGTGTCTCGTAGCTCTTAAATCAAAGACAATACATGTGTACACCAGAACGTTTTATACCCGTTATGTCAAGGATAGGCTACGCGTCAAAGGGTCCATGACCAATATCTTTTCAGTCAAGGACTCGAAAATGATTTTTAGTCATGTTGAATGTTTGTATATTATTTCTTCTTTCTTCAACATCCAAAGTGACATAAAGTTTGATTGAAACTGTCAAGAAAAAAAAAATAATAATAATAAGGTCAGACATGTTTGGGAAAGAAATGTCTGATTCGGGATTGGTTTAAACGGACGATAAACACACAACTGTGGAATAAAACGTTTCAGAAATCACGGTTGGCATACAAATGAGATATTTACAACCATATGCAAATTATTTGCCCGTCGAATTAACACAATTATTTAATTATTTCTAGCTTTATACCCTTTAACATTTCGAAATACAGTATTTGTCTTCTGTGAATAGGTGATTCTCACGAAATTGGCTGAAATTGTTATATTTGAATCGTTTACGTCGTATGTCTCTGTTCATGTCGTATGTTTTATATATTTTATTCATTAATTAATCACGTAAATTTTCAATCATCCGTACGGACATCACAGCCTCTGGATGATGAATATGTTTTACAAAACTAATGTTAAGTTTCTGTATGTTGAAAATGAATAAATTTTGAAATTTGAAAACACCAAAATATATTTGGTGTATAATTTTTTTCGTCGCTTTCTATTTCTGTTTCTGACAAGTCGCCAGTGTATTTATTCATTAAGTTTTTCATCAATAGATTTTTTTTAAATTTGCTCGAATAAATTTTATATTCCTTAAGGAAATGCCCTTCTTCTGGCTGACCCCAGACATTTTTTCAAATTTTAAAATGATAACGTTCTATCTTAATATATATATATATATATATATATTTTTTCAATAATATATATTTTTAGGATCAGTATACTTACATATTCCATCTTTTTCATAATTTTAAATATTTTTTTAATAATGTATAGCCAAAAATGAAACTTTTTCTTAGCTTTTTTTTCTATTTGGGACATTGGGAAAAACATTGGTTCAAATCCTACAACACCAGTTACCAACTATCAAATTTTATGTTGAAAAGGTTAAGAGAAGAATGTAGCCATCACTTCAACTTTCTTTTAAATTAATTAGAATTGTAAATTACTTCCCAAATTAGATTTATTCAGAAAAAAAGAGGGGAGTGTCCTTATTTTAAATGCCCTTCTCCTGGATACTTCTTTTGTGAGAAATATATAATTGAAAATTACATTCAATTTTTTATCTCATGTTTCAATTTATCTAAGGGGGTTGGTGCGCGCAAATTTTCCAAAAAAAAACATTTGCGAATTTTTCAATTTTTAAATGCTATGAAATTTTCTGCGTGAAACTGTGTTCACGTTTTTGTTCTACCTGTACTAAAAATATTTCAAAAAAATTTTAATATAAACTGCTAGCAGGAATTACACATGTTAATGTTTTTCACTAAAATGCTTTTTTCTCAAAACTAAGTTTTTTGTTAGGTAAGGAACATGTTTCCGAACACCGCTTATTCAAAGGTCTTGAAACTTTGTAACTTTGTTTGTCTCTCAACACTATGGTGTTACATACTTTAACATGAGGATTTTTTATTAAAATTATTTTTAAAAATTTTATGGCACAAAATATGAGTAAATTTTGGTGATTTTTGAAAAAGATGCATGTTGTTAAAGTTAAAATTCAAGGAAGACATAACCAATGATTAAGACCCTAAAAGCTCGTGTTAAAGTATATAGCACCATAGTCTTGAGAGACACACAAAGTTTCAAGGCATTTTAATGAGTGGTGTTCAAAAAAATTTTCTTTCCTAACAAAAAACTAAGTTTTGAGAAAAACGCATTTTAATGAAAGACATTAGCATGTGTAATGCCTGCCAGCTGCTTGTTTTAAAATATTTTTAGTACAGGTAGAACAAAAACTTCAACTCAGATGCAAAAAATTTCATAGTATTTAAAAATCGAAAAAATTTGAAAATGTGGGTTGTTTTTGGAAAATTTGCGTGACCAACCCCCGTAAATATTATAAAATGAGATTTTTATTGTTTCTGAAAATCACATGTTTTCAACATGCTTAATTTTTGATTAATGTTGCAAAACATGCAAAAATACCTTTCTCCTGGCATTAGGTAACCAGAAGAAAGTTTTGGTCATAAGTTGGGGGGGGGGGGGTAGAAGTAAAAAAGTCAAAATTCCTTGGTTGCAACATCAAGCTGCAGTAATGTTTCACCTAAAGACTCTGCTTTGAGAATGCAACTCACACTCTGGCAAAACATTTGCCTGCTTCTTAACATGTGATTAGTTTATTTATTTATATTTATTTATATATGTACCACACATATTGTTGGCCCTGTAGCCTATGCAAGAAAATGCGGTTGAATGAGACATAGATATTATTTGATATTGGATAAAAAAAAACTAGTGATAGTGGGGGATTCGGCAATAGACCTGTGGAGTTTGTTCCATTCACCAATGGTAGGTAACACAGGATTGACTTCAGGTACAGAGGTATGAGGAAAGAAGCTGTATTTAAAGCAGTCAGTAGATGCAAAATAAGTTTCATTAGGAAGGAGGGAATGGTAAAGTCTTTCAGATCAGGTAGGATGGTTTGGCTAGAATACCAGAAGTATCAAAGTTAAGATGACCATGGGAAATCTTGAAAAACAGGGTTAGTCGAGGAATAATACAAAGGGGGGCAATCAAGTTTGTTTTAATTTTAACTGCATTTAAGTTAACACTGTTCAGAGCGCTCAAGATTTGTATGTCAAACGATCTTTTTCTCGTGCGTTTCAAGTTCTTAGGTCAAATTTTTACTGTCAAGTCGAAAATATTTATCATAGACTAGCTAAATTAAGATAAATGCAGTGTAATATACAAATGTTTTAGTCTATGATTTTTATCGGATATATTTGGATTACGCTTAAAGTCCATATAAATTACTCAATTTCAAAATACCTGGAATTTTTCTCCGTATAAATTTTTGACTTACGGTGGGATTTCCAGAGATTTTCAAGCGCAATATTCGTATTAAAAGCGTACATGTCCTTATATACAATCTAATATTCAAAGGGATGAATAAAGACACATGCCTAGTAAATTTATTGCCGTAAGAAAACAGAAATATCAGGAGATCAAAACCTTTTTCGTCTCTATCATTGATCGTAATTTCACTTATTATCTCCGTCCTATAAACTCGGCGTAATACAATAGGACACGTTGCATTATGTCTTTATATTCTTATAAGGCCTTTTCTTTCCTCCTACCTCTACCTGATATTCTAAAAAATTTGACCCAGGAATGAATGAAATAACGTAATAATGATAACTTTCACACACCGACGTTTTTTTTTCTCCAAAAATATACCGGAAAAAATATATAGCATGACCGTTCAAAGAAAAATGCAAATAAATTTCTGCAGCAATTTTAGTGCTGGTAAATCGAAGCAACGGGGGTAAATGTAGCAGTAGAAAAGACAATGTGAAGTCCGGGATTTTACAACTTTTCGTCTGACTAAGAACAATAAGAGAGAAGACAGTTGTGGTACATATGAAAGTTGTTTTTTTGTTTGTTTGTTGTTGTTTTTTTTTCGGCTAGAAACAATATTATACTTTTTTTCACACTCTACCAAATGTAACATCTCTACACTGTATCATATGTTATGAAAAAAAAAATGTAAGCACAGTATACAGGCCTACCTATCGAAAGTTCTGTCGCGTCTGAAAAATTTGAATGCAATACTTGTAATGCGTGGAAGTTAATGGGCATCATCGATAATAGCCACATAATGCAATTGATTATCATTTCCTACACCATCAAGAAAAATACGCTGCATTATCCACAAAAAGTGGTAACCAGGGACGTTGGAAGCTGCAAAGGGCAAGGCGAGAGAGAAATTCAGAAAAGGGAAAAGGAGGGATGCAGAAATTCAGAGAAAGGCAAAGGAAAGATGCAGAAATTCAGAGAAAGGCAAAGGAAAGATGCAGAAATTCAGAAAAAGGCAAAGGAAGAATACAAAAATTCATAAAAAGACAATAGAAGGGTGAATAGATCAATAGAAATTCAGAAAAGGGCAAAGGAAGGACGCAGAAATTCAGAATGAGGGTGAACAAGAGAGCAGAAATTCATAAAAGACCAAGAAGTACAGAAATTCATAAAAGACCAAGAAGTACAGAAATTCATAAAAGACCAAGAAGTACAGAAATTCATAAAAGACCAAGAAGTACAGAAATTCATAAAAGACCAAGAAGTACAGAAATTCATAAAAGACCAAGAAGTACAGAAATTCATAAAAGACCAAGAATTACAGAAATTCATAAGACCAAGAAGTACAGAAATTCATAAAAGACCAAGAAGTACAGAAATTCATAAAAGACCAAGAATTACAGAAATTCATAAGACCAAGAAGTACGGAAATTCATAAAAGACCAAGAAGTACAGAAATTCATAAAAGACCAAGAATTACAGAAATTCATAAGACCAAGAAGTAGAGAAATTCATAAAAGACCAAGAAGTAGAGAAATTCATAAAAGACCAAGAAGTACAGAAATTCATAAAAGACCAAGAATTACAGAAATTCATAAAAGACCAAGAAGTATAGAAATTCATAAAAGACCAAGAAGTACAGAAATTCATAAAAGACCAAGAAGTACAGAAATTCATAAAAGACCAAGAAGTACAGAAATTCATAAAAGACCAAGAAGTACAGAAATTCATAAAAGACCAAGAAGTACAGAAATTCATAAAAGACCAAGAAGTACAGAAATTCATAAGACCAAGAAGTACAGAAATTCATAAAAGACCAAGAAGTACAGAAATTCATAAAAGACCAAGAATTACAGAAATTCATAAGACCAAGAAGTACAGAAATTCATAAAAGACCAAGAAGTACGGAAATTCATAAAAGACCAAGAAGTACAGAAATTCATAAAAGACCAAGAATTACAGAAATTCATAAGACCAAGAAGTAGAGAAATTCATAAAAGACCAAGAAGTAGAGAAATTCATAAAAGACCAAGAAGTACAGAAATTCATAAAAGACCAAGAATTACAGAAATTCATAAAAGACCAAGAAGTATAGAAATTCATAAAAGACCAAGAAGTACAGAAATTCATAAAAGACCAAGAAGTACAGAAATTCATAAAAGACCAAGAATTACAGAAATTCATAAGACCAAGAAGTACAGAAATTCATAAAAGACCAAGAAGTACAGAAATTCATAAAAGACCAAGAAGTACGGAAATTCATAAAAGACCAAGAAGTACGGAAATTCATAAAAGACCAAGAATTACAGAAATTCATAAGACCAAGAAGTACAGAAATTCATAAAAGACCAAGAAGTACAGAAATTCATAAAAGACCAAGAATTACAGAAATTCATAAGACCAAGAAGTAGAGAAATTCATAAAAGACCAAGAAGTAGAGAAATTCATAAAAGACCAAGAAGTAGAGAAATTCATAAAAGACCAAGAATTACAGAAATTCATAAAAGACCAAGAAGTATAGAAATTCACAAAAGACCAAGAAGTACAGGAATTCATAAAAGACCAAGAAGTACAGAAATTCATAAAAGACCAAGAATTACAGAAATTCATAAGACCAAGAAGTACAGAAATTCATAAAAGACCAAGAAGTACAGAAATTCATAAAAGACCAAGAAGTACGGAAATTCATAAAAGACCAAGAAGTACGGAAATTCATAAAAGACCAAGAATTACAGAAATTCATAAGACCAAGAAGTACAGAAATTTATAAAAGACCAAGAAGTACAGAAATTCATAAAAGACCAAGAAGTACAGAAATTCATAAAAGACCAAGAATTACAGAAATTCATAAGACCAAGAAGTACAGAAATTCATAAGACCAAGAAGTACAGAAATTCATAAAAGACCAAGAATTACAGAAATTCATAAGACCAAGAAGTACAGAAATTCATAAGACCAAGAAGTACAGAAATTCATAAGACCAAGAAGTACAGAAATTCATAAAAGACCAAGAAGTACAGAAATTCATAAAAGACCAAGAAGTACAGAAATTCATAAAAGACCAAGAATTACAGAAATTCATAAGACCAAGAAGTACAGAAATTCATAAAAGACCAAGAAGTACAGAAATTCATAAAAGACCAAGAAGTACAGAAATTCATAAAAGACCAAGAAGTACAGAAATTCATAAAAGACCAAGAAGTACAGAAATTCATAAAAGACCAAGAAGTACAGAAATTCATAAGACCAAGAAGTACAGAAATTCATAAAAGACCAAGAAGTACAGAAATTCATAAAAGACCAAGAAGTACAGAAATTTCCAGAAAAGGTAGGAGGAAAAGGGATGGATGTAAAATTCCAGAGAAATGGATTGGAGCTTCGAAATCGGGAAAAAGAGCAAGGAAGGAACAGAAACCCAGAAAAAGACACTTATTTGAAAAAAACTGTTTTAAATTCATGGTGTTTGACACATTTTTGCATCTTTTGAACTTTTGAGATTTTTTGACTCAGTTATTTTCGCAAATGAAAAAGCACCAAAACTTCCGAGCTTTGATTCAGAGAGTTTTTGTTAAAATCTGTCTCAGAGTGGTTTGATTCGATTCTTACGGGGAAATAATATATATTTTTTTTTTCAATCCGATAAAGGAAAGCGTAAACTTTATAAAAGACCAAGGTCCATACCCTTTGGTCAAACCTTTCATCAGTCGAATTTAGATTTGAATTGATTTTAACAATTCTTTCTCCCCTTCTGATCCTTTAATTTAGAAATATTAACAGAGAGATTCATGAAAAGAAAATTTTCCTTATGATTTCTGGACTTTCTCATGTCGATAGAAACACCTTGAAATTGAAAACAAAAAAAAATTAAATTTGCGTCATAAGTGGTTAAATGAATGAAATTTTCGTTTTGTAAATTAAGTTTGGAATCTCACTCCTTCAAGGGAAAAAATCAAACGCTTTCACAAACGAAAAAGTATTGTTTCCTAATTAATGAAACTGATGCTCCTAATTGGTAACATTAGCCGTTAAGAGGGATAATTGAAATTTTTTTCGGTATGGGGGGGGGGGCGCGTTCAAAAGTTCTTATTCTTATATCCACCCCAACAACTGGGGTGCCACAAATCGCAGCTGAATTTCCCACTTTATGCTTAAAATTTTCTATATTTTATTTAAATTTTAAAATCAATCTTTAAAACTCTGTACATCATGCTCTGTCATGACTTTTCATCTGCTGGGATTAATTGTGCGTATTCAATAATTATCACAAAATATATTCACGAATTAGCAATCAACACTTGAGGTGTTAAAATATTCCCATAAAATTATTGAGGATCGAGAATATGCTGCATAATTTTTCGTATAATTTTAGGGTGTATTTTCTAATGCAAACTAATTTTCATACTTTTTGCTATATACCCGAAAATTTCATTGAATAAAATTCATTGTGCAAAAGATGTAAAAAAAAACCCATTCTCGTATAATATAATGTACCACAATACATCCCTTCAATTTTATTGTTCAAATTCGTAATCAGAAGACGATGATGTTTGAAAACAAACTAATGGTTTTCAACTTGGTTTTCTGAAAAAAATGAAAGCAAAGAAATTTCGTTTATTTTTTGGATGTGGGCAGTTAAATTCTTGAAATTTTTTTGAAATAGTAGGAACTCACACAATGGTTTTGCCGTCTGTGGGATACGTGAATTTTGCCGCAATTCTCCCATCATAGTCTAATTTTCTTGACTGACACTCTTTTCTCGAATTCGTCACACTTTGCTATGACTCCCTTGCCCTTTCCCCCTCCTGTAAGTACACCTAAGTCACTCTTTTGGTCACTGTTATGGGCGCACACTCTCTAAGTCACTCTTTTGGCCACTGTCATGGGCGCACACTAAATCACTGTTTAGTCATTCACATGCTTGCACGCTATTTTGGTCACGTAACTAACATGCTTGCACACTATTTTGGTCACGTAACTAACATGCTTGCACACTATTTTGGTCACGTAACTAACATGCTTGCACACTGTGTTGGTCACTCACAAACTTGCACATGCTGTAGGTCATGCTTTTGGTCACTCACAAACTTGCACATGCTGTAGGTCATGCTTTTGGTCACTCACTGCATGGTTCCTTGTATTATATAGTTCACTCTTTTACACTTTCACACATGTTAAATGCCATTTTTTTACCTTCACATGCTTTCACACTCTATAAGTCACCCTTTTGGTCATTTACGTGCTTGCTCACGCTGTAAGTCACTCTTTTGCTCACTCACGTGCTTGTAAACTCTCTAGTTCACTCTTTTGGTCCCTCATTGACCTAGTCCCTTGCTGTTTGGACAGAGGTGGATTTACTGAGATTTATACAAATCTTGCCATCCTTCTCCCATTCGGCTAATTCTCTTGGTCACTCATTCCTCAAATTTGCCACCCCTCTGAACTTGCCACCCTGGGCTATAGCCCGCGAAACACTCCCCCCCCCCCGGAAATACACCACTACTGTCTATTATTAGATGTTAATATTATGAAGACACGAGTGTGGGTATGATCACACATGTCCCAATTTTTATTAAAATAGTTATACAAGACATAATTTTTTTGGTTAACGTTTCAACGGCCAACGTTCCCAGAAGTTCGACCAATTAAAAATATGTATTTTTCTTTTATGACAACAGTTATTAATCTTTTACCTGTAGGTGTGAGGTTCCCAACTTAATTTAGAAAGCAAAAACTTCAGTCAGTATAGCATTTATACCAGAAATAACATTTTCTTAAAAATCATCTATTTTTAATGCATGTCTATGAACAGGAGTGAGTCTAAAAACATACAAGAAAATTTTTTTTCGTGTGAATTCCTCGATTGATATTTGTAAACTAAAAAATTAGCAATCGAAACAAAAGGAAAAAATAATTAAATTCAATACGAATCTGAATTTCTCTCATAAAAGGTAAAAAAACTTAAGTTTATGAGGGAAAAAAATGAAATTAAAGGGATTTTTTTCTAGATATAAGTTACATTTTCGGAAATTTCGAAATTAATAAGGGGAAAAAAATATTTTTTACAGAAATTGGGGCATGTGGTCATCATACCCACACTCGTGTCTTGCGTACTGACATCAACAGCACGAGATTGAATTCCTAAGAGATGCCCCCCTTCTACCAAACAGGTTATATAGGTTACTCCCCCTAAGCAGATGATCATACCAGAAAAGAACCCCCATCCTCTACCGGTAAGACGAGGGCCCCCCCCACCCCTCAAAAAAGTAACACCATGATTTCTATTTTGTATACAACATGGATATCGCTCTTCCTTCATTGGTTCTAGATAAGTTATAAAAAGCATCAGAAATTTCCGAATATTTTCTTTCCTCGTTCGTATTAACGAACGTTAAAATGTCGCAATTCAAAATGGCCTGTCTGCAGCAGTGAAAGTGATGACTTCTCCTCGAAACGAGCCCCAACTAAATAGGTCATCGCTATAAATAATATAACGTAGGCTCTCTCTCTCTCTCTCTCTCAGATCACGAGCTGTTTCGTCTGAAATAAGCCCTCTAGGCCCGAATCAAGTATTGCAAACGTATGAGGCGGACGCTCAAGACTGTGCCTCATTAGTTAATTAACGGACTGTGGATTAGATTTTAATTCAGATAAGCGTTCGTTATTGCTCTACGAGAGAAAGAGCACCGTAATGTCCGTTCCAACTTGTCCGCACAATCAATATACTGGTCGTATCCATGAAGCTAATCGCTCAGTGTAGACATATATAGCGGGTTGTTGTAGATGACAAACCATCAACCCCAATCGATGGTATCGGTAAAATATGAATATGGTATTCATTTCAGCACGAGAGACATTCGTAATTATTTCTTTTTCCGTTGGCAGTTATCTGTCTCTTGCTCGGCTTTAAATAGAAAGCCTATTCCTGATAATATATAGGAAATACGTATAGTGCGAGTGGATCAGTGTGTATTGATCGGACAGGAATTTGTCAGAAAATTTTTGATTAAATGATTTTTTGCATATTATCTGGAGATCCATTCATCATTATTCTGAAAAAAAAAAGAATCGGCATAAATCTAATTATCATGTTGCCATAATTAATTTTAGAAATTTTTAAGAACTTTGAAATTATTTGGTATTAATTAAATTATATTATACGCTTACATTATGTGGTTGCCCAGCCAGACTTTAATTATAAACTTTGATCACATAGGATCATTATACAGTTCACGCCACTTAATGTGATCATATCGGAAAACTCTGGGTTTCCGGAAAACAATAACCGAATAACCGAGGAAAATCCCATCCACGAGTACGGCACGGTACGTTCCATTTCCCTTAAGAAAGTCTCTGAAAAAAAGACATTTTGAATCTAGTCAATTGAAAGAAACTGATCAAGAGCTCAAGATCAACTGGATCACTCTTGATCAACTGATCAAGAATTAAAAAAGTATTTTTTTGTGCTTTCACTATAGGAAGAGCGTTGAGAAAAAGCAGCTCCAAAACACGTATATGAATTACAATACTACGGCCCGATTACGACAATTAAGGTACGGAAATGTTTATCAACAATGGAGGGGGGGGGGGAACAGAACACCTTTTAGCCTTCCTACATAATCTGATAACGATAACTTTCTAGGGGAAAAATTATTTTGGTTAAACCTTAGCTTCAAAATGTTCGAAAAAAATTTCGGCAGAAAAAAAAAATTGATAACATTATCAGAATTCCTGACAGCCTTTAACGAATTTTTTCCCATGTTATGCTATCGGTTTGTTCCGTTCTTTGCAAAAGTTATAACAATACCCTAATGAAACGTTATCTGTGATTTTAATAAGCGGCGCCGACTGTAACATGAATCGGCGATTTCTGGATTTTCCTATTGGTATTATCTTTGCTTATAGCAAATTTAAATCATGAATGCAACAAACTTTTTTGGTTTTCTGGTCGCATTTAGATCCTGATTATATTTTACTCGCAGTTTACGAACTAAATTACTTCTTCGAAGGCGAAATATTGATATACTGATAATTTTTTGTACAGATATCAATATTTTAGAGAGGGTATGATGTTCAAGGTCTCTCTTATATCGTATATTACAATAACTGTATTTGTTTCCTGGGTTGAATAAAATTCTCGAATGAGCTGGATACCGGCTATGAACCACTGGTCCGGAAATCGTACATAAATGGTTTAGATCAGGCATCTTTAAGGTGTTCCTGAACACCTTAAGATGCGTTGCTTGTTGGAGCACTCGAAGTGTTCGAAGCTCACGTTAGATTTCGTGATTGTCAAATTAAAACACCAGTTAACACCTTATCAAAGTTGCATCCAAGGATTAGCATAATATTGATTTGGGTGATGAGAATGTTGATATTTTTCTTGAGTTCCTCTTTCATGCTAGGAGCCACTCGAGATGAATCTAAGGCATTGTTGATTTTTCAATGAAAATTTATGATTGAGATGAAACCATCCATGGATGAATGTTTGTCAGAAAATTCGCAATGTTTGGCGAATTCACTCCGCATTTCACCAAGTATTTTGTGTTTGAGTACTCTCAAGTAGGAACTATGCTTTGAACTTCACGACAGACATGGCTATAGAGAACGGATTACGAATAACAACAACATCATAGTCTTATATATATAGGCCATCAGACTCATACAAAGTTAATATTGTCCTTCTCTAAACTTCACCACAAACACAAATCGTGGACCGGAAGCTAGTCATCACACGCCATCATCTACAGTAATTCCATGTAAAATATCCATATATACGAAGCTATCAAAGTACACGAAACGCCAACGATCATAAAAATAGCTCGAATACTACAGAAAAATAGCGATAATTTGGCCAGAGTCCAATTCACTGATCCATGTCCTCTAAAAAAAAACCTACGGAATCATTTTTATCGACGAAAATCGCGGATGGAATTCGTTACTGTTCAACGCTTCTCAGTCAATACCGTATGTGTATATTGAAGATGATGAAGGCCCAAGTTCGTGTTTCAAGGAAAGGCCCGACTGTAGGCAAAAGGAAGAACAAAAGGACCTCAATAATAAGAACTCAAATACCGAGTCACGGTTCCACACTTTTCTGACGATATGTGAAGTCCCTTTCTTTTTCCCCTTCTCCAATCTCCGATTCTTTTCCGGCTGATGACGAAGCGTTTTATGAGAGGTATCGTCAAGATTATTTGGAGCACATTTTTCTTGTTGTTGTTGTTGTTCAAAATGCGGAAGGAAAAACGGCTTCGAGAAAAACCAGAAAAAGGGCCCTTCCTTGCAAGACGAATGAAAGGTATGGGGAGGCCGATTCTCAGAAATGTGGGCCAAATCATTATGAACCATGCGCACTTTCTTTCGTTGGAAGAGGGGTTCACGCTGCTTCTTTTTTTTTTTTTAAACGCTCTTGATGGAAGAGATCGAATAGAAGAAGAAAAAAATAATCATAGATTAATGACCAGGTTTGGAAATATGTCAGTTTTCTTTTCTTCTCGGAAATTTCTGCAACATTCTTCAAGAAGCTGTTCGGTTTGGAAGAAATTACGGTAGAATTATGAAATAATTACACTACGCACAAAACCTATGTGTTGATAGGGTTTTCGATTGCAGGGTGCAGCACTCTTACGAGATGGAAAAAAAGTAGACCTATCTCAGAAATTAACAGTAAGTTCAATTAGCAGTTACTTCACCTTTCTAGCGAATCATGGTTGACACTCAAGGCGGGATGGATTCCACAAGTGTGAGAACGTATGTGACGCCATGGTTGAGACACTGGGTCAACGGTTAATCTTGAAGCTCATGAAAGTTTCCTGGAATTTTCTGTATAGACTCATGAATGGCCATTTCGAATTGCAGGCAGATTCAGCGAATTCCCGGTGATCTCGCCGATATTAACGTCCCAGAATAGTGGATTTTTTTCGAATTTTCTGAGCGTCTTTCAAATGCAGGGCAGGAAACGAATCCGGAAAATTGAGGAGAAGCAATAAACAGTATTCACGAACTTTTCAATCGGAATTAGTTTGAGTGTACCTCTGAATGACCAATCGCAGACGATGGATACGACACGAAAACAAGTGGTCTTCAAGAATTGTGAGCGTCTTTCAGATGCAGATGAGGCAGGGTAGCACTGCACCGATATTACAAGCAATACAACAGCAGCATCAACACAGATTGGTTAAAAACCCGAATTTCAGGTTTTCAACCAATCCATGTCGATATCGCGGATTGTATCGCTGTAGTATCGGTCCAGTGTGTATCCAGATTTTAGAAAAAGAGATCCACAAACCGCAGTTGGAATTAGAGTAGAATTAACCTCTTCCGCACCATGAACGTACGTGCGAACGTCAGAAGAAAATTAGTCAACAAAGTAAGTCAGTGCTGTTTTAGTAGCGTAACATGGATGTTGCTGTATCTGTCATGTAGGATATGGTTTTTCGAATGCTTTGCATTTCACCAAGGCTGCAACTGTGAGGAAGGGGGGCATGCGGGTCTGGTGCTCCAGGTACTGGACTAGAGGGACGCCGAATTCACTATCTAAACTGATCCTTCTACATTACGCGGGGGGGGGGGGGCAAAATTCATGCTCACCCCGGGTAGAAAAAGTATCATGTAGCAGCCCTGCATTTCACCAACGAACAAGAGAAAATCACAAAAGAAAAGCGATTTGGAGTGATGCCAATCTGCAGCAACATCTCTGATGGCATTTCACCCGGACATCAAGAAGAAAAAACACTCTTATACAAATACAAAGGCACACAAAAAAACCCCAAAAAAAACTATAAAAAAAATGCCCAACGAGGTGGCTCAAAAAAGATGCCCATAAAAAATATGGATGTTGATACATATTCTAAACTACAGGTGTTTCAAAAAGAATCACCCGATTTGAAATGTGTAAATTAATTGTTGAACACATAAACACTTAAGATTAATTTTATATTACATGGATAATTATAAAGTTTTTTTACAAATCAGACTAAAGGTGCTCAATATGTCCACCTTGGGATGCACTGCATGTCTATACGGTAGTCAAATTCGTCCCAAACTTTTGCGAGCATGTTTGCATCCACAGCTTCCCCGGCTGCTGTTATGCGTACCTTCAGTTCGGCTAATGTAACTGGAAGGGGAGGCACATAAACGTAGAAGAAATCGCACACCGTGAGGTCCGGTGATCTTGGAGGCCAGTGATGTTTAACTGAATCGTCAGGTACCGTGCGGCCGATCCATCGTTTAGGAATGCGATTGTTCAAAAATTCTCGAACGTCTAAGCTCCATCCAAGTCATCCGAATCGGTTTCTAACTGTGGGGAAAAACCAATCTTGACAAACACTGAAACGGTGGCCGAAGGAAGAGAGTTAGTGCTACCTGTCGGTAACTGCGTGAAACTCGAGGTTTCCCTCTTTCTACCTATACATTATTCGATCAAAACGGATTAAAAGCTGAATAGTTATGATTTTTTTAAATCGGATGATTGTTTTTGAAACACTATGTATATAAAAAATACAGCAACCCAATAAGAGCAATAAAAAACCAATAATTATGATAAAATATAGACATACTGCCCATAAAAAATTATGGTTGTCTCATATACGTATGGATATGTTGTCAATTTATCCCAATATGTCTATCGTATTTCTTTTTAAACGTGTCAATCGTATTTACGACCCCCCCCCCCCCGAAGATAAGCTATTCCATTTGTTCACAACCGTGTTAGAAGAAAAACTCCCCGTGACACCACAACATAGAATTGTCCCTTACCAATCGATACTGGTGTTCCCTTGTCGAAGCAGATGATTGACTATGTGTTAATAGCTCACAGTCCATTTTATACATCCCGTTAAAAAATTTAAACACTTCGATGATATCCGCAAGACATCTGCACTCTTCGAATGTGAGCATTTTTCAAAAAAAAAATCAAGTCTCTCTTCATTGCTTAAGCCAGTGTGCCATCAAACAGCACGGATGGCTCTTCTCTGCACGTATAAGGCTTATACATGTATAGTCGAATCCCGTTTTAACTAATACCCCATTATAGCGAAAATCTCTTTTTAACAAACACTTTACTAATCCCTCAAATACGTTTATATGGGAACAATGCTAGGTAATCTGGAATTCCTTTATAACGAAATTTGGATATAACGAAGTGATTCCTCCGTCTCTTGACGTTCGTTATAACGGGATTCGACTGTATAACATTTTAGAAAATTAAGATTCAATCCGGATCAGCTTACCAGAAAATAAAGGAACTACCAAACTATTTTAACGTGTATAAGGAACTCCACTGATGTTTTGGGCTTGAAATTTGGGAAAAAAGAAGTTTCAGTCAAAGCTATTTCTTATTTTTATATGCATAAGAAAAATATGTTTTTTATTCATCATAGAAACCAATAAATTCCTCATCTGATACATCACAATGAGGGTACATCAACTAGTTCATTATAATCATCAGAGTCACTCTCATCATAAATTGCAAGGGGAATCGAGTAATTTGTTAATACCTATAATACTATCACTTATTCTTATATATGTATATAAAATACCCTATTTTTGGGACCCAATTTCTGTAGGAAAAAAAGGGTTCCTTATACACGTGAAAATACGGTATAATAGAATTATGTCTCAAAAAATCTGCACTAAAATCAATCTGCAAATCATTTTCATCAACATTTCATTTCGAATTACTACCGGAGAGGTGCTAATGCATGGGTTCTTGACCTTTTTCAGCCGTGACCCAAAATCACCAACACTACCAACTTCGCGACCCATGGCTCTATTCCAGATATAAAAATGCTTAATAAGCATTACTTATTAACAGAATGTTTGGTTTGATATACGGGCGCGGTAGCCCAGGTAGACGATAAGTTCCTCGCCCAAAGGATGTTTAGAGGTGTCACGAGTTCGATACCCGGTACGTCTTTGTCAGAAACTTCCTTGGCACGGGGGTACAACAGAAACGGCGACATGACCACAGAAAAAGATTGCTACCGCATCGAGGGCTTAGCCAACACCACCTATAGAACAAGGGCTCCGCACGAAGCTTGTAACGTCAATGAAGAAGGCCATTTCTCCTATTGCCATTGGGTATACAGCAAAAAATGTAAATATATCCCATGAGTCGGCCTGCTATATCAAATGGCAATAGGTGAAATGGCCTTCTTCAGTGACGTCACAAGCTTCGTGTGGAGGCTTTGTTCTATAAATGGTGTTGGCTTAGCCAGCACCTCCTAGAGATAGAAGGCGTCTGCAGTGTTTGCCATAAACATCACTCAGACTACCTAGCAAGTTTGCCACATTTTGAAACACAGCACCCTATTTCGTTTCTTCTTATTTTGGCGTAGAATCTTCCTGATTGGCTCACAAATACCGCATAGTGATTGGATGTGGGGCATGGAAATCGCCAATTCTGAGCCCGATCGTTTCTTTTTCTCACAACGATGATACTGGCACGAGCAGGGATTTTTTTTCTCCTGAATATTCTGAGAGAAAATGGACTACTTACTGACGTCACAAGCTGAGTGCGGAGGCCTTCTATCTCTAGGAGGTGATGGCTTAGCGCGCCAGCCTCTCGATGAGTATAAAAAAAAAGGCTGCGGTTCGGAATCGGCAATAAATTGTGAGTCTCAGTCTAATTAGCCATTGCGTGCAGAAAATGACCTCCAGACCAACCATGCCCCTCCCCCCACGCTCTGTCCCCCAGGGGATATAAGCTGGTTCGTCTCAGGGGACGTGCGCCATGGTGGAAAAAGCACATGCAGAAAATGAGCGTGGTGCGACGAAAATGATCAAAATGGTTTGATATACGACCCATCTTGGAAGCCCTTGCGACCCATAGATCAAGAGCCTTTCCCCCCCCCCCCCACTTCCGTGCTAATGAATGTAAATGCCGTAGCTGAAAATCTCCGCCCAAACAAGAAAAAACAAGAATTTTACACACACAAAAATATTTACTACCGTTTCAAATTATTTTCTGCGATCAGTGATGCAAATAAAAATTTACTGTCGATGATAATCACGATAAACAACTTTTAACAAGCGAATTGTGAACGAGACAGACAGAGATAAAAGAAATATGGAGTAAATTGTTTTCTGTTCGACCGCATTCGGAAGAAAAAGGTTGTTGATTTGATGTTGTTCCCGATGGACTTAACTTTGCCACACTTCAGTGCATGAGAAATAATAATGAAAGAACACACTTTAATATATGTTTTATGTATCGTGATAGAAACTAATGGAGTTTCCCCGAGAAAAGAAAACAAATAAATATTGAAACACTCGTAAAGAAAACAAGATGGCAGACGTTATTTCGATGTTCCGGGGAAGTTCATTGTGGAACCAGCTCACGTCGAAGATGTTACCCTCGGTGTTGGTTGTTGTTGTTGCATTCGAAGAATGAATATTACGATTCGAGAAATAATAAATTGTCATAATAAGGACCATGGGATATCTGTCACACAGGAAATTACGTATGTAAACGTTTCCTCGGGAAAATATAGGGCATCGTCACCCTACGCGACATCCTTTTCCAATATTATTTTATTGCGAGTGCGTTAACTTCCTTTTTCCTGTGTATCTAACAAATTTACCACACAAATTTACATAATGTGTAATCGACCTCTGGAGGAGAAAGCAACGTTACGGGTGGAAACCGCAATTTCGGAAGAAAAATCTCTGCATAAATGTAACCAATTCAATAATCGTGTAATTTATAATGTAATCTGCAAATACAGGATGGGCATAAAGTCCGTAAAAACTTTAAAAATGAATGAAAACCTAAAAAAAACAACCGAAATAAAAAACGGTTAGTAACTTTTTAACGGATTTTTTTTTAAGACGGGGGGGAAAAAATCAGCCGATAGGTGGCACTTGTACGAGCGACTTCTGTGAAAATATGCAAATGAGACGATTATAAGTACTTGCGCTCCTAATCCACAAACAGTTCACCGTTGCAAACCGTGTATGTGGGACCTTTCTGCCACACTCTGCCGTTGCTGGATTTTCGACTCTCCTGCAATGTGTTATCCCCTGTGGTGGTGGTGGTGGCGGTCACTGCTGTAATAAACGATTTGGAGGCATTCTGTTCGTTATTTGCGTATCTTTTCTTTGACTTGTATACGACATCGCCATCTATTGGCTTTTTTTCCTTCAAAAAATTTCCGCGACCTAGCGATTCTAAGGAGGCCTTATCTCGGGGTAATATGAACAGCAATGAAACACTGAAAAGTACGGAAATTATAGTCCTACGGAGGGACCTCTTCTAACGGACACTTCCTGTTAATGGGCACATTTTTGAATAACGCCGACGGGCATCAATGTGTTTTACCATCAACATGAACGGACACTCCTTGTTAGGGTAGGTACAAAATGATATCCGTTATTGTAGAGGTATTATACAGGGTGTTCTGTAAGTGCTAACTTTCAATTAGAAAGTTGTTACCCTGTATCTCCTGGGACCAACAGAAAAAATTCCAAGTTTCGAAGTTCAATATCTGGCGAGATATTCTAATTCAAAAATCAGAGAAAAGTTGGGAAAGGACAGCATAAATGAGGGCCTCTGTGGTGGTCGAGTGGTAATAGTGACGGACTCGCATCGGGAGGACCTTGATTCGAACCCCACCATCGTCACAGTGGCGGTCGGCTGAAGTTGGTTTCCTGTGTTTCCCAACTTCGAGGCACGAATATGAGCTGATCTCCCCGTTAAAAAGTCTCCCCGCAAAGAACAACGGGTCTACAACGGTTCAATAATTACACTTCACGCATAGTTAGAAAAATAGATGGGCAGCACTACACGTGAGAAACAGACTACACGCACACATACACATTTCAACACATGTACCAATTCGTTAGAAGTTCCGCAGAGGAATATGAACGAGGTGCATCTCTGGTTCAGTAGTAGTAGTAGTATAAATGAGGGAAAAAAGTGATGTCGCAGTTAGTTTTTCTGTCCTTTCATAACTCTTCTCCGTTTTTTCGAATTCGAATATCTCAGCGAATATTGCTCTTAGAAACAGAGATTTTTCTTCTGTTGGCTCAGGAGAAACAGGGCAACAACTTTCTAACACGAAGTTAGAGCACAGAACTGTATAAAAATTTGGATATTTTTTTTGTGACACACTCTCAAAGCTGGTACAGAGTAATTTTTGAACGCCTTTTGATCATTTTTTAAATTGGAATCCTACCTCTACGACGGACGGTTGATGAGATAAAGGGGCCGCATTAGTACTTACAGCACACTCTGCATACTGTATTACTAGTACTATTAAACCACACATCACCTCGTCCATAATCCTCTGCGGAACCTCTAACGAAATGGTATATGTTGGAATGTGCGTGTACGTGTAGTGAAACCTGACGTGAAGTGTAAGCTTCGCGTAATGCTTGTTATGGGTAGTGGTGCCATCTGCCACCAATTTTTCTAACTATGAGTGAAGTGAAATGATTGAATAGTTTATCGTTGTACATACTGTATTACTGGATTTGATGTACAGAGTGTCCGGATCAAATGTCCCTAATTTCAAACCGCGACTAAAAATATGTCACGTAGGGTGACGGTATTAAAAAAGTTTTGCCCAACTTCTGCGAGTTCAACGCCATTTTCTGAAAGCATCATTACGTACGCTGCCATTATTACATAACATAACAACATAACATAATTTATTTGTCCCGACAATACTATACAAATTAGAGTTTACAATTAAATTGTACGAGCGAACGAAGGAAAAAAAATGGAAGAACTGAGAAGACGCAAATTGCTCTGCGAGTAGGCTGACCATATTTCCTCGAGAGAAATACGGGAAATTGGGATTCCTAATACGAGACATTGCTAATTATCGCCAAAAATGTCACAAAAATTGAACAAAGTTGCAAATATTGCTGAAATTACGTGAAAACAAATATGGCGGGAAATGAAGCATTACTGCAAATTGCAGTGGATTAAAATGAATTTCCCACGAGATAAAACGTGCACCAAGACAAATGTGGGAGATTAATATTCTTATTTATTGTTGTAATTATCATAATATAATTTATGAGTTGAAAAGTAATTTCAATTTTTGACTTCAATAAAGAATACAAATTCAAGTAGGCTCCGCTTAAAAAACGGGGATAACCGGAACAGTTTTGCCAAAAAGTCGGGACGGCCAGAAAAATAGAAAATACCGGGACTGTCCCGGGAAATACGGGACGTATGGTCACTCTATCTGTGAGGTATGTTAGCTATCCTATCTGCGAGGTATGTTAGGTATCCTATCTGCGAGGTATGTTAGCTATCCTATCTGTGAGGTATGTTAGCTATCATCGACGGTGAACATGATTTCCGCTCCACCGTCATAGATATGGCAACATTCCATGTGTCCAAAAGAGTTGATAAGCATAATGCTGCCGAATTCGAGGCTCAAAAAATTCCCACATAATTTTTGAGAGCAGAGAAACAAGCTCAAAATCATTGCACAGCGCACGCTTTCACTTGATGGGATCATTGATGGGATCATATTTGATACGGACACCCAGGGCCGTCATTTCAACTTTTTCCAGGGGGGAGGGGAGGGGCAAAGCACATGTACTCAATGTATGTATATATATATCTGTATGTATATATACCATTTTTAGTTTTTTTTTCGAAAGCAGGGGGGGCAACGGCCTCCCCTGCCCCCCCCAAATGACGGGCCTGCGGACACCCTACAATTTTATCCACAAAATATCTCGCAGCATCCGTGACTGATCTCACGGTAACGTGTCCAGGGTTGCCTTGATGTGTTCCGGATCCCAAACTTGTAAACAATGTCTCGTAATGGCGGATGAAAACACGCAATCGAATTCCTAGCAATAATTAAATAAAATATTGGAGGAAGAAAGGGGCCATTCAAGTAATACGTAAGCAGATTTTAAGCCAGTTTTGACCCCCCCCCTTCCACCCCCCAAGTCAGCAAAACACTGACCACCCTTCCCTCTGTCAGCAAAATTTCGTCAGCGGCTTAGAATATTTCATGTCTTCAGAAAGGGGTGGTTGATGACGTAAGCAACCTTCGAACCTCCCTTTGCCCCCCCCCCTTGTTATCAAAACTCAGCAAATCCGAAACTTCTCCCCCCCCCCCATCCCGATGCTGACGTAATACTTGAATGGCCCCAAATTGAAAATATTGGTGATTTTTTTTTTTCTTTTCTCGGATTGAATATATTATACGAATAAGTCTTTTCAATGGTTTGCTGTTCCATGATTCGATTCTATTAGCTTATCCATTAAGACGCTACTGCTTGCAGCACTATTCGGTTGACATGGAAATACCATTTAAAAGTCGCTGCTGTAAAGTACGGTGCACAACAGTAGAGAACGCACAGTCGCCACAGTGGTGGTCGGCCGAAGTTGGTTTTCTGGGGTTCCCAACTTCGAGGCGCGAATGCCAACTGATCTTCCCTGCAAAAGTCTCGCCACAGAGAGCAACAGGCCTACAACGATACAATTACTCAATCGTTACACTTCACTCATAGCTATAAAAATTTATGGCAGATGGCAGCGCTATACATGACAAACATGAAACAGAAACAAACTTCATGTTAGGTTCACAACACGTACACGCACATTCCGGCATGTAACAATTCATTGGAATTTCCATAAAGGAATGTGTACGAGGTGCATGTACGGTTAAGTACTAGTCCCTCTTTGCAACAGAGTGGGAGCCATGGGGCCATTCAAGTATTACGTAAGCAGATTTTCAGCCATTTTTGACCCCCTTCCGCCCCCCCCCGTCAGAAAAACACTGACCAACCCCCCCCCCCCCCAGCAAAATTTCGTCAGCAGCTTAGAATATTTCATATCTTCAAAAAGGGGTGGTTGATGACGTACGCAACCTTCAAACCCCCCTCCCCCCTTTGTCATCAGAAGTCAGCAAATCCGAAACCCCCCCCCTTCTCGATGCTGACGTAAGCAACCTTCAAACCACCACCCCCCCCCTCGATGCTGACGGAATACTTGAATGACCCCTATGTTCTGATTTGGTGGTTAATTAGTAGTAGTAGTAGGGAAATGGATCCGGTTTCAACTCGATGTACATATATATTACACACAGGACTTCCCTAATTAGTTCAGGAAACCGGAGTTGAAGGATTTTTTGTAGAAAATATCAGAAAAATTTACATGCTAAATATCTTGTAAGTTACATGCATATTAATGAAAATTTTAATTATGTTCTTTTTTTCATTTGGGGCTCTGTTGGTCCACCCGTTACAGCATGCCAGTCATTACCCCAAAACATTTCATGATTTCTAACACTGGTCTCACTCCCAATTCTGTCCCAACGTAATCTGGGGCCCCAAGCAATTTTGGGACCCCCCCCCCCCATTCTATTTTCATTTTTAAAAAATTCTTTTACGAACTTTCATTCCATTTCAACCTTTTATTTAACAAGAACTCGAGTCACCACCAATAATATAATGAAATGAAATATTGAAATGATAAATAGAAACTTATAAAAAATTCAAAATGAATGAAAGTATATAATTAGTAGCCCATGTTTGACTTGGGGCCTAGGAGGAGGGGAGCCTAGTTCCATTCAATGCTGCCCCTTACTCATCACCCCAGGGGCCGAGCCAGAAATTTCTTTCGGGTTAAAACTGTTAGTATATATAGTAAACTAAATCATGTGTATTCCAAATGCATATCAGTATTTTTCTTAAATTACATTTTTTTATGGTTCGAACAACCCACTTTTCATTTACCAGTTGAATGGTATTGCTATCCTGGATGCAACTAGGGCCACCAATTTGGGAATTCTCCTTCACGAGCGTCTGAGGTTTCTTCTGAACATTATTATTCAGCGGTGGTCAAAAAATCGAATAGAAGCTCGGTTTCATTGTCTATTCGCGTTGCCGTAAAGTCATTTCTTCACTTTTCTTAGGCTTAGTTCGTCCTGTACTGAAGTTTGTCTTAAGGTTTTGGACACCATACGTGCAAATGGGACATAGACTTGGTTTAGGAGGGGGTGCAGAGAAGAACTATGCGTGCTCTTGGTGGCATACGAGGCTTGAGCTATGAAGAATGACTTAATTTGTTAAGTATGTTTACATTGGAAAAACGCAGGTGTCGAAGTATTTAAAATTTTCAACGAGATGGGGATAGGATGGATCATGAATTATTAATAAACCCACACATTTCCAACCCAAAACTCGTTAACGACAATAAATTGCAGTATATCGATGTAGCCGGATTCGGTGTATGGTGAAGTAGTGATATCGTTTAGTAAGGAACAATTCCAGGTTGGGTGTAGCAGGGAGTTCTTCTCTAATAGGGTTGTTAATAAATGGAATAGATTATCTCCGGGAGATCCGAGGGTCTATCTAAAAGTCCGAGGTTCTCAAACTTTTGTGTTTCACGAACTCTTTGTACCAATGAAATGAAAACCCACTGACCCCTAGTAAATAACAATGCAAAAACCACGAGTTAATAATCATATCCAAACTCACGCGGGCCCCCTAAGATCTATCTAAGGACCCGCAGGGTGTTCGTGAACCAAGGTTGGACTAAGCTCCAGTAATTTACATGCCTACTCAGGCACGTACTTGAAATAATACATGCATGTGGTTGAAAAAAAACACATATCAAGTCTATGTCGGAAGGGGGGGGGGTGTGGAAACAATAGATTTTTCTAGCCCAGCCGTGAATCCCTGACGCTGACCTTAAGTTAATGCTTCACATCATCCGGGATTCACTGCTATAGCTTATGTTACTGCTATGGCGCACCATAGAGAACTCAACCCAATTTTTAATTAGATTTTAAATCGCATTTGATTTTTCTTATCTAAATTCAAGGGCCACCGTGAAATTTGACCAATACAGTATGTCATAGTTTGAATTTAATATATTCGCCTAGATAAATACTAATTAAGATTAAGGACACAATATACACAGTAAACTTTCTAACGGTCGTCGTCACTCCGAAAACAGGCTGTTCAGAGGCAGGAACACAACTAGGGTCAGGCGCGAGGAGGGGTAAGGTCTGTTGCCCCGAGCGCTGCATTCAGATGAACGCGGAGTCAACTCTTTTCCGTTCAATATTACAGGGAGGGGGCACCAAAATGGGTACTGGACCCGGGCGACAGAGCGAAGTTTCATTTCTAGTTGCAGAGAAGTATGTCTTCCTAACAGAGATAAAATAACACACAGGAGTACATATCCGTTGCACAAAAAAATATGAACGTCTAAGGTGGCGGCTTTCTCCAGAGTTTTTTTTACCATAAAAACAATACAATTCGTGATGGTGGTCATTGATTAATACAGCATGAATAGAAATCGATAGATCACTGGGTCAGGTTTTGAACTAAATCTTCTTTCAACCTTGGTGAAGGTAGCCATTGGTAACACAGACACACAATAACGGCGATCGCTTTTGTCTCTCGAAAGGAATAAGAAGAATCTCTTAAAGAGAAGAAAACCCGACACGAAACGCCATCCTCCACGTTTGTTCGAACGACCTTTGAGTGCAATCCGATGACAAGAGATTGCAGGTCGAGGTCATCAAGTCAAGGAGAGTGTGACGCGTCTTTGGTGTGTCTCAAGTCTTTTTCGGATCGACTTGTAAGCTTTCTCCGTGGGCCCGCCTCGTTGTTAATTGATTTAGAGCATATGTGTCGAGAAAAAAAAAATTATTATAATTAATGATTGTTTACCAAAATAATATCTTACGTAACTAAATGAGCCTGTCGTTTAGGGTCAACCAATGAGAATAATTATATGCACTTGTTTCACCTGGATTGCATTCAATTCCGATTTCTTTTTTTGGTCGTTATTAACTTGTGCAGCTTGTTGTTATCGTTGTACGGTATTTAACCTACGACCCGAGGGCTTCGTCTGATCCAATGGAATATTCTTGATATTGAATATGGTAGGTAGAATACCCAGGAAATAGATTGGTGATGCTGAATGTTTGTGAGTGGCCTGTGAAGTCAACTGATAAGGGTAAGTCTGAATGACTCAGGTGACTCGACACGTACCTCTTTGATGAAGGGGTACCAGGCAGAGCCTTACTAGCCATCAACTCTGGTTCGAGTTGCTTGTCTCGAGAGTAGTTATCCCGTCCACATAACTCGCGAGCTCAGTTAATCACTCGAATACATGCCCCAGTAGTGTACTCAACTCAAAAGAGATGTGCTTTACTTTTTTTCAGAAAATTAAAACAGCCGTGTACAATGAATAGACAATATAGAATAGTTTTTCGACCGGGGTTCTGCGGAATCCACGGAAGTCTTCCCCGAGTCATTGTTAGTGGTTCCGCGAAAAGTATAGTAATTATAATAGTAGTGCAAATAATAGTAGCAATATTGCAGAGAACACGTATATTATTTCAAGGGTTTCCCGAAACATGAAAATTTTCTAATTGATTCTTAGAAACAATTGCATTTTCCTGGATTCTAAAGAAACCATGGATTCAGACTTCATGGATGTTTTCCAGAAACTATGGGTACTTTCCAAGTTATCCTTAGACCATGGTCTTTTTTTCTTCCCAGGTCATTTTTCTTATTCATAGATTTTTCACCTTATTCATTTCATTTTTCCCCACTCACAGACCACGGATTTTTCCCAGGTTATTCACACACCATCGATATTCTCCACGAGACCATGGACATTTTCCAGGGGCTTTTCAGATACCACAGATTTCCGATGCTTAGAAACCTTTGATATTTCCCAGGTGGTTCTTAGAATACTTGTGATATTTTTCAGGTGATTCTTAGAATCCATGAATATTTTCTAGGTGATTCATAAGCCATAGATATTTTTTCAAGGGTTCCCCAGAACACAAAACTTATTCCCAGTGTTACGCAAGTGGCAAAAAAGATCGAGTAACTCAGCTTTATTAGCAGCGTAATCTTACCCAAAGTTGACCTCATAAAATGCCACAAAAAAAATATATCCTCCTCGTCATTCATCAGTGCGGACCTCATCACTTCAGAATTCATTAATCAATCATTACCTGATTCACGATACTATAACTGCTTGATGAAATTGAATCTCCATCTGTATTGTCTTTCCCATCCTCCTCATCATCATATTACTCAAAATCCTAGACCATTTCTTTCCCCCATCTTTTCGTAAAATGGCTTCCGCAAAAGGAATCGACGAGTCGATTACTTTCATTGTACGACGACGCCGGCCCCAAACACTCGCTGTTCTTATTTGATTCACATTTACTTATTTTACTTTATTATTATTATTATACACACACACACACGTATTATTATTTTTTCTATTCATAGCAGGAAGCTTGTTACAGGACAAGTTCTCTTCTCGGATCAGTTTTTTTCTGTTATAAGAGGTTATAAAGCTAGCAATGATGATGATGTGTACGTAATGGAGAGAAGAAAGGTAGGTAGGCTAACTGTTTCTAGCTCGAAGCCTTTTTTTTTGTGCTTTATAACCTAGGCTCATTCCTTTTAAGAGGTGAAGGGAGAAGAAAAAAAATCATTTTAGGTAGGTCAACACTTGCTCTAGGGTAGAGAGAGAGAGAGAAAAGTTGCATGTATAGAGTCCCGCCATGTTGATGTTAACGTAACAAACGTGAAGTAAAAACTAACGTGAGAACGTTGTTTTTTTTTTGTTCTTTTGTTTCAAAAAAAAAAAACATTTCAAGAATGGTTTTAGAACGAAGCTAAATCGCAACATGAAACTACAATCAACGGAAACATTAGCATCGAAATCTCTTAACGCTGTAATAAAACGCAGCGATTGAAAAAGAAACAATATGTCGCCTATATATAATCGATTTTACACTAACATACATTTTTTTTTTTTTTGTATTTAATTCGATGTATGAATGCGGAAGCTCTTGTTTTTCTCCGAAGAAAAATATTTAACCTATATTTCACAATGCGTTATAACCTACGCAACAATTTTATGAAATTTAATGCATATTTGCAATGAAAAATTTATTTGCCGATAAATATATTTTCTAATCAACAAAATGTCACGAAATAAAAATACATCCGTAAATGTATGCATCAACAATGAATCCTCCCACAGGTTAGAAGCACCAAGTATCTCGGGATGAATCGTGTTATTAATCATTTTTATTTATTTATTTTATTTATTTATTTTATTATTTATTTTATTTATTTATTTTATTTATTTATTTTATTTATTTATTTTATTTATTTTATTTATTTTATTTATTTTATTTATTTTATTTATTTATTTTATTTATTTATTTTTCTGTTGTTTTTCCACATTATAAATTTACTATAGGGACCCAGCTCCAAGATCCCAGTGGGGCCTAACTCGGTTTTGTTCTGCAACGGTGCATAACTAACAACTTGCACCACATTTTACTGTTGAACCGTTGATCTACAGGGAAACTTCCAATTAGAAAAAAGTATCCAATTTAAGTGTGGAACTCAGATGCGTGGTTCGTATCGCAAGGGGTCGTTTCATTATTAAAATGAAAAAAATTACTTTTTATACAGACATCCTGTATAAAACCCAGTTAGAAAGTTGTTGCACTGTCTTATCTGAGGCCAACAGAAAAAAAATTGCTCGTTTGTAACTGCAATATTCGCTGAGACATACTACAGTCGAATCCGGTTATAACGAACTCCAAGAGACCGCAGAAATCACTTCGTTATAACGAAATTTCGGTATAAAGGAATTTCAGGTTGTTTGCATTATTCCTATGTATTTGTGGGATTGGGAAAGTGTTCGTTAAAACGGGATTCGACTGTAATTGATAACTACGCCATCAAAATTTCAATGTGAAAAAAGAATTGATGATTATTTTAGAATACTGCTTTAAAATTATGGATGATTGATCGATCGAATTCGGATCAATTTTTGGAACGTAACATGAAACTGCAATCAACGGAAACATTAACTTCGAAATCTTCTCAACGCTATAATAAAACGCATTTCTGCCGATGGCGATTAAAAAGAAACCATATGTCGCCCATATAATCTATTTTACACTGACATACATGTTTTTTGGCATGTAATTCGATGTATGAATGCGGAAGCGCTTTTTTTCTCCCTTGAAAATATTAACCTAGATTTCCCAATGCATTTAACCTACGCAAAAAATGTTTTTATGAAAATCAATGCATGTTTTTTAAATAAATTTTTTTTCTTCCGAGAAATATAATTTTTAATCGCACGCACACACGCAAGAAAATGTCACTTATGAAGTAAAAACACCGTCTAAGTAAATATATGCATCAACAATGAATCCTCCCACAGAGGCATAGCCCACTTAACAATGATGAATGTCTATTTGGCCGTGGTATAGGCACAAAGTAGCCCCGGGGGTGAAATCATATTGTTATTTTTTTTGCTGCTTTTTTTTTCACATTATATATTTACTACTAGCTGATACCCGGCGACGTTGCCCGCCCCGTAAAAAATTTATATGTATATTATTCAAACGCCTTACGCATTTTTTAAATTGAAACTATACCTATACGATGGGCGGTTGATGAGATAAAGGCCACATTATCACTTACAGGACACCCTGTATATAGGCTAGCAGAAATACCCGGCGCTTCCCGGGTTTTTTTTAATTACTGGGAGGATCGGAAATGTGACAAACCGTTATAAATGAATAAACTGTTATAATGACAGAATTAAAGGTGTGACAAACCATTGTAAAGGCATATATTCAAGTCTGAAACGCATTGTTGGAAACCACGGTAACCAAAGTAAACGTTCCGAAAGTAATTGTTGCGGCCCCAATACCATTGTTGCCCGACAGTTTTTCGCCCATTTCGGGCATTTGCCCAGCTCTGACGAAATTTTAAAGTAGCCTACGGTTCAATCCCGGACCTGTTTGGTATATATGCAAAATCTGGTGACGATCGGTCTAAAACTGTGGATTTGTATAAAGAGCATACATACATACACACATACTTTCACATTTATATATAAGAGACTAGCTGATACCCGGCGACGTTGCCCGCCCCGTAAAAAATTTATATGCTCAAGTGGGTTGATACCTGCCACTGCTAACGACTGGCCTTGCGCTTTGTTGATGGTCATGGCAAAAGCTAAACGAATCGGGAACTGTAATCGCTTGAAAGTGAATGGCATTTCTTCGGTGATAATTGGGATACGTGGAATATGAAGACTTCTTTTTCTTTGTCACATCCAGTTAGAATCGTTGCTTCAATGATGCAATTGTGCAATTTCTTCACGCAAAGTCTGTTGCCATTGCAGAGTCTCGGTGTCTCCAAATTTCTTAAAAGCATTATAGGTGCTCCGACTTTGAGGGTCAAGTTGTATGGTGACATACCCGGAATATCAAAAGAGTTCAGAAATTCTGCAGGATGCAGAACTGTCTGCGCTGAGTCTGTGACAGTGTCAACCGATTTCAAGATATGAAGTCTCCTGGAATAATTTTTAGGATTTTTTCGTTGATCTTGTTCACACTGTCATTTTTCAGTGCCAGAATCGCTCTCAGAAAGCCACTCATGGCAACATTTTGTTGAATGTTTGGGAAGACTTTGTCTGCAAGTTCTTGAACTGAGTTTAACAACTGGCAAAATCCATTTGGGAACGTAATCGGTCCAGTGCTTGGGTCTACTGGTTGGTCAACTGATGTGAAAATGATAGCAGTGCTGAGTCATTTTGCAGTTGAACTCGCATGTTGGTGGATAATGATAATTTTTTAACTTCGTGACAGAGTGCTGATGATTTGAGGCAAGCATTGAGTTCATCAGTTAGTGTTGAACATTTTTATTCCCAGTTTTGTCAGCGACGTCATATGTCCAGCTTGTGCAGCGAATATTATTCAAACGCCTTTAAGCATTTTTTAAATTGAAACTATACCTCTACGATGGGCGGTTGATGAGACAAAGGCCGCATTAGCACTTACAGGACACCCTGTATATAGGCTAGCAGAAATACCCGGCGCTTCCCGGGTTTTTTTTAATTACTGGGAGGATTGGAATGGTGACAAACCGTTGTAAAGGAATAAACGGTTATAATAACAGAAATAAAGGAGTGACAAACCATTGTAAAGGCACATATACACGTCTGAAACGCATTGTTGGAAACCACGGTAACCAAAGTAAACGTTCCGAAAGTAATTGTTGAGGTTTCAAAACCATTGTTGCCCGACAGTTTTTCGCCCATTTCGGGCATTTGCCCAGCTCTGACGAACTTTTAAAGTAGCCTACGGTTCAATCCCGGACCTGTTTGGTATATGTGCAAAATCTGGCGACGATCGGTCTAAAACTGTAGATTTGTATAAAGAGCATACATACATACATACATACTTTCACATTTATATATAAGACTAGCTGATACCCGGCGACGTTGCCCGCCCCGTAAAAAATTTATATATGTATAGCTTAATAATTATATCTTAATGAAAAAAATTTCTGCATCAAGTAAAAAAAAAATTACTTTTATTTTTAAATATTTTAATTAAAATCTTCAGGCAATCGCTTGTGGATACACAATATTGTTTCTTTTTCCATCTGGTGTGTAGATGTACAAATTTTTGCTATTACCAACACGTGAACAGGTGACGAAAAGGTGTCCGTGTGAAAAACAGGGCTCAAGTAAGTTGATACCTGCCACTGCTAACGACTGCCCTTGCGCTTTGTTGATTGTCATGGCAAAAGCTAAACGAATCGGGAACTGTAATCACTTGAAAGTGAATGGCATTTCTTCGATGATAATTGGGATACGTGGAATGAAGACTTCTTCTTCTTTTTTCTCATCCAGTTAGAATCGTTGCTTCAATGATGCAATTGTGAAATTTCTTCACGCAGAGTCTGGTGCCATTGCAGAGTCTCGGTGTGTCCAAATTTCTTAAAAGCATTATTGGTGCTCCGACTTTGAGGGTCAAATTGTGTGGTGGCACACCCGGAATATCCAAAGGAGTTCAGAAATTCTGCAGGATTCAGAACTAAATGTCTGTGACGTGTCTGTGACAGTGTCAACCGATTTGTAAGATGTGGAGTCTCCTGGAATAATTTTTAGGATTTTTTCGTTGATCTTATTCCCACTGTCATTTTTCGGTGCCAGAATCGCTCTCAGAAAGCCACTCATGGTTTTGGTCATTTTGTTGAATGTTTGGGAAGACTTTGTCTGCAAGTTCTTGAACTGAGTTTATATATATAATAACTGGCAAAATCCATTTGGGAACGTTATCAGTCCAGTGCTTGGGTCTACGGGAATTCTTCCATTGCCAAGTTTGATCAACTGATGTGAAAATGATAGCAGTGCCGAGTTATTTTGCAGTTGAACTCGCATGTTGGTGGATAATGATAATTTTTTAGCTTCGTGCCAGAGTGTTAAGGCGACCACCGATAGACAGAACCTTCACTTCCAACCCATCTCACTAATGGCAGTAAATTGCAATGTAGCGATATGGCCAGAGTTGGTGTTTGGTGAAGTAGAGTGCCGATGATTTGAGGCAAGCATTGAGTTCATCAGCTGGCGTAGAACATTTTTATTCCCTGTTTTATCGTCGTAGTTGTTGTTCTCTGTTGTTAGTGACGTCAGATGTCCAGCTTCTGCAGCGAATATTATTCAAACTCCTTTTAAGTACTTTTTAAATTGAAACTATACCTCAACGATGGGTGGTTGGTGAGATAAAGGCCACATTGGCACTTACAGGACACCCTGTATACAGGAATACCCTGTATAAAGAAATAAACTGTTATAATGGCAGCATTAAGGATGTGACAAACTATTGTAAAGGCATATACACGTCTGAAATGCATCGTTGGGAACCACGGTAACCAAAGTAAACGTTCCGAAAGTGATTGTTGAGGACCCAAAACCATTGTTGCCCGACAGTTTTTTGCCCATTTCGGGAATTTGCCCAGCTCTGACGAACTTTTAAAGTATCCTACGGTTCAATCCCGGACCTGTTTGGTATATATGCAAAATCTGGCGACGATCGGTCTAAAACTGTAGATTTGTATAAAGAGCATACATACATACATACATACATACATACATACTTTCACATTTATATATAAGATAGGAACCCAGCTTTAGTATCTGGATGGGGCCCAACTCGGTTTGGTTATGTTACCAAAATTTGAATTTGCGTGGGGAAAAAAAAGTGCTTGAGATTTTAGAATTCTGTTTAAAAATTGTTGATGAATAATAGAATTTGGATCAATTTTATGGAACACAAAATGAAATGACAAAAATCAATGGAAGCATTAGCTTCGAAATCTCTCAACGCTGTAGTAAAACGCATTCCTACCGATCGATTAAACATAAGCAAAAATATGTTGCCTATATAATCGATTTTACACCGACATACATTTTTGGTACTTAACTCGATGCAAGAACGCAGAGAAAAGCTCTAACCTAAATTTCCCAGTACAAAACCATTCAACAATTTTTTTAGGAAATTTAATGCACATTTGTGAAATTAAATTGTTTTCCGATAAATATAAAAATTCTAATCAAAGAAACGTCACTTATGAAATAAAAATACGTCAGTAAATATATGCATCGACAGTGAACCCTCCAACAGGGTAGAGGTCCCAAATGGCCCTGGGATGAATCGTGTTATTATTTTTTGCTGTATTTTTTCACATTATAAGTTTACGATAGGGGCCCAGCTCCAAGATCCGGATGGGCCCCCAGTCTATTTGGTTTTGAAAGTAAACTCTGTATTTTAAAAAATATTATGCACGTAATATAAGTATGTTATCAAAATTTGAATGTGAAAAAAAAAATTGCTTGAGATTTTAGAATTTTATTTAAAAATTGTGAATTAATGATCGACTGAATTCGGATCAATATTTTTTTCTTCTCTTTCAAACCGAGCACAACTCCGATCTATCGCTATGGGCAATTTACTACCGATTGAGTTGTGATGAAAGTGCGAGTGTGTGTACGTAACAGTCTGAGTGCGTATCTAGTGTTGGGTCTGATTTTTCAGTGCTGCAATCTATATTTCAGAAGTTAAGTGAATGAAGGGTAATAATTGTATATTTGTACCGTTTATAGGCCTATTGCTCTCTGTAGCGAGACTTTTTAACGGGCAGATCGGCTCGAAGTTAGGAACACAGAGGATCAATATTATGGAACGCAACATGAAACTACAACCACCAGAAATATTAGCTTCGAAATCGCTTAACGCTGTAATAAAACGCATTTCTACCGATGGCAATAGAAAAGAAACAATATGTCGCCAATATAACTTGTAATATCGCTTTTACACTAATTCAATATTCGTGAATTAACAGAAAAGGCACATTCGACACACAATTTCAAAAAAAAAAAATTTTAACAATTGTTCATTCACAAATTCTCGTAAGAGACGTATTGCAACATATGAGGTTGCCATGCAACCAAAAAAATGCACACACACAGAAATATGACCAAAATTAGCCGTAATTGCGCATGTGTTTGCCATCTCGAAGGATCACGATACTATTGTTCGACTATTGCATGATTTTTGTTTTCTCTGGATAGTTTAGAGCATTTCTTACATTACACAGACAGACGGGAAATATATATATAGTCAATGATTTCTTATTTAAATAAGGTAAAAGTAAAAATACCGTGCTTATAATACTTTATTTTCCTCTTTTTATGTATTTTAAGTAGTAATTTCAGCGTCTAGCTTTCGTCGTCGGATCTTTCGAGGTTACTTATAGCACGACTTGAAGATAAATACATTTAAAATTTTATGTCTTCCTTTCACGGAGACTAGCGAAAATTCCTGCTTTTTCAATGTATTTCTTTGGTAAAAAGGTTTTTTTTGTCGGAATAACGTGAAGAGAATGAAAAAATAAAAATAGCGTCATTGTTTGGATGTATTATAAAAAGAAATGTTTTTTAAAAGAGATGTCAACATCTGTATGTAATATGTGTGTGTGTTTTTTGTTTCAAGGTTATTTCACAGTAAAACGATGGCATGATTGGTGTGTGTGTGTGTGTGTGTGTGTGTGTGTGTGTGTGTGTGTGTGTGTGTGTGTGTGTGTGTGTAGTCATGATTTCATCGTTGAGCAGCCATATAAATTTTTGTTCAAGCACTCATTACGAGAACTCATCCCAACTCATCTCGTAATTTTTCTTTCGGAACTAATTATGAGGAGAACTCATCAGAAGATAACAAAAACTCCCAAGAACTCATCTCGTTATCTTTTCCTTTTAGAACTGATCGGAAGCTCATAACAACTCATCGGAAACTCATAAGAACCTTATCAGAAACTCACAAGAACCTTATCAGAAACTCACAAGAACCTTATCAGAAACTCACAAGAACCTTATCAGAAACTCACAAGAACCTTATCAGAAACTCACAAGAACCTTATCAGAAACTCACAAGAACCTTATCAGAAACTCACAAGAACCTTATCAGAAACTCACAAGAACCTTATCAGAAACTCACAAGAACCTTATCAGAAACTCACAAGAACCTTATCAGAAACTCATAAGAACGCATCACTATAACTCCTGAAATCTCATCGGCAATTCCTAAAACCTCATCAGCAGTTTCTAAAACCTCATCATCAACTCCTGAAGCCTCTTCGGAACCTGACATTGAATCATCAGTATAACTCATAAGCACTTATCGGGATAAATCGCATCAGTAATTCCCCCTAAGCTAACCCCTCGCACAGCGAATAACTGGCGAACCGTTGATCCTAGAAGCATACTTCCAATTAGAAAAAGTATACAAATAATGTATAGACTACAGATAAAGTCATTCATGCTTCAAGAAGTTGTATATATAGTTACTAAAATACAAAAACTAACATTCTATACGGACACCTTGTCTTCAAAAAATTTAATTAGAAAGTTGTTACCCTGTCTTTATTGAGGCCGATAAAAAAAAATTAAACGTTCTTAAGTGTTAACGTGTCTTAATTGTTAAGTTAACGTTAACTTAAACGTTCTTTATTCACTGAGATATTTTTGAATTACAAAAAAAAGGAGAAAAGTTGACAAAAAAAAACAGCATTAAATGCGGGTAAAACGCATTGAATGGAGTCCGAAACCCTGCAAAAATACAAATCATTTTCGATCGATTTGAAAACATTTTCCATCACAACTTTACGTTTCAAAAGTGGCATTTTTTTCTATTAAAACTCAATTTCATCCAAAAAATTAAATATATTCCATTAAACAACTATATTTACGCTAGAATATTTCCAACACGATCGAAACTATAATTGAAATCTCAAATCGGATTTCTTTCAATTACTTCTCAATCAAGTATGAAAAAACATCACAAGAGCTCTTATTTAGAAATACCTCTAAAAATAGTTAAATTGGAAGAAGGGCATCGGGAACGTAATTTAAGGTAATAATAATAATAATATTCCCTTCATCTCTCCATATAAAAAGGTTAGTAGAACAAATACTGAATTACACAGTCCGAATTTCAAATTTCTCTCTTCGCCGTGTGTATATATATATTGTTACTTATTTATTTATTATATTAACTTTTTAAAAAGATTTTTTTTAGATCTGAAAAAGTTCTATTCAAATGCAGATCTCATTTTTAAAATGAAGAAAAAAAAAGTTCTGGCTAATTTTAACAAATTATATCATCTTTTTTTTTTTTGAATCTTTGAACATATTGTGTTGTTTGTATTCTGTTCTCACAACTTGTAACATGCATGTTGAAAACTAGGTCGACCTCTTTTTTGGCAAAAAAAATATTCATTTATTTTTCCTTCAACTCTGCGGTAAAATGCCTACTCAAGTTGACAAAATAACTTTTTCTTTCCGAGTTAGGTCATGGTTCTAAGACAATTTGTACTAACAAAGTACCCCATTGTGCCTCTCGAAAATGCTATTTTGCTTTTTTTTTTATGCATCATTTATTTATTTCTTTCTGTAGAGGTTATTCAAACATGAACGGCTAATAAACTTGAAAGCAGCCAGCACGCAAAGCCATAAATTAAGCCGATACGTTGTCCGATTAATTAAGTGATAAATACCAATGATATTGTCCTATTGTCCCAAAATGTTTTGTCAACCACACCCAGTAGCTGTGGTTTTTTATAAAGAAGAAAATGCTGTCCATTTCATATGTATATAAATTAGCTAGATCATTAGATAACTGGGATAATATAACGCAATTTTTCAACGAGATTAATAATAGTTACGAAATTTTTTCGGGTTGTAAGGCTAGTTATTATGTATTATTACATTAATTGATAATTTTCAAATTTTTCTCGCATAGGTTGAAGATATACAAGTTGTACAATGCCAAAAACTGTTCTGGGATTGCTCTGGAACTGGAACGAACTTGACTCGTTCAACGCAATACTTCGACTATAACGTCAAAGACAGCTGGCCAGGTCAATTCCCGAATGATGTTAATGAACCTCGCTTTCAACATTACGATCTCGAATGGAATGACATTTTTTTCTATCTTTTTCGCTTTTATGGAAAAGTTTTTCCAAAGAAATCATTAAAATTGAGCTTAACAAATTGATTAAATTTCAATTTTCCGTTGATAACTATAGCAATAAAAACGGGACACGTTTCATGATAATCGATCATTTTTCAGTTTTCATCCACTTTATATGATAACATCCTAAAAATTGTGGTTTTTTTTTTTTTTTTTGTCTTTTCAGTAATTATAGCAAGGGTTCTTAAACTTTTGCATTCCGCAGACCCTTGTGCCAATAAGACGAGGGCCGAGGACCTATTTGCAGTTACGACGAAGGCCAGGGATCCCTTTACCAATAAGACGAATGCCACGGACCCCTGTATTAACGAATAATATTCAAGACACAATAGTGTAAAAGAAAAGTTAATTTTATTCTCTTCCAGTTTCATTAATCCCTTGAAACCCCTCCAATAACCCCCAAGTGATCTGTGGACACCTCGTTAAGAAACACTGAACTATAGCAAGTCTACAAGAATTAGGAATGGACCCTCACTGACCTTGTCTTCCATTAGAGACTTATTCATCGAATTAAATTTTATTTCCCTATTCCCTCAATTTGGTGCGATTTTATAAATCTCTGAACACGTAAAATTTCAGCAGAACTAAAAAAAAACGACACCGACAAGAAATACACACTTTCTAGATTAAAAAAAAGTATTATATTTACATAGCCGTGTTTTGTACTGAAATGACACTTAAAGATTAAGTGCTTTCTAAAACAACAGGAAAATTCAGAAAAGAAATTTGTATGATGGATTTTTTTTACCATTTATTTTCCCATGCATATTCAAATATACAAGATGATTATAATTGAAGTTCCCGTACACTGAGTAGTTTTTCCTCAAAAAATTCTCATCCGAATAGAGCCAAATTTTCATTATATTTTAAGACCACGGTGAGAGAAATTTATGCAATAAAAAAAATAGTTCAATTTTTGACCACCAGGTGAAAAATTGGCACCTTTTTATCGCATTTCCTTCTTTTCAATGGTCTATATAGTGTATATACTAAGTTTCAATGGAATACGTCTACCAGAACAGGCGCTAAATAGGTCCGAGTAGTTTCAGTATACCGACACTGCTCAGACCAATGGAGCACCCGTAAGCATACTGACACTACGCCGACCTATCTAGCGGCCGTTCTGGGGGACAGAGCCGTCATTTCAACTTTTTCCAGGGGGGGCAAAGTACATGTACTCAGTGTATGTGTGTGTGTATATATATATATAATATATATTGGCATCCTATATATATATATATATATATATATACCATTTTTAGTGTATTTTCAAAAGCCAGGGGGCAACGCCCCCCCCCAAATGACGCGCCTGATGGAGGATGTATTCCATTGAAACTTGGTATATACACTACATCAGGCGTCTACAACCCGTTGTTCGCGAGCACCACGGCGCTCTCTGAAGCAACCAGAGTCGATGCTCGTGTCCGATTTCGTGCTCGCGAGCACTTGATCAACGTTTTAAGTAATCACCTTGTACAAATTGTTTTGAAGGATTGAAAACATCCTGATAAAATTTCATAAACCTGCCGTAAGGGTTCTCTTCTTTTGATGACGAGTACAGGCAGCGCTCGCGACTAGAAAAATGGCTAAAGACCTCTACGCTACAAGGCTCATGAAGGGGAAAAAGTAAAAATTCAATAAAAAAAAAGGGCCACTTCCTGACCTAATGGTCGAAAAATTGAATTATTGTTTCATTTATTTCATAAATCTCTCACCCATCAAGATATCCTAAAACTTTGGGCTGTATTCGGATAAGCAGTTTTTGAGGAAAAAAACTACCCAGAGTACGGGAACTTTAATTATAATCACCCTGTATATTTTGTACCAAATTCAAACTCATCAAATCAATTTTTTTCTTCTGCATTGAAATTGTTCAAATGAATTATTATCAAAAGCTGGTTTTACTGCAGAGAGAGATGATAAATTTAATAAACTCTTTTTTTTCCGCGTATTACCAGGGAATCACTACATTGTGGGACACGTAAGAGTAAGTATTTTACTCATTTATTTTTTTTTTTTGTCATAATACGTACGAACGGTATCATGAGAGTTCGCGCGGGGCCGACCTGCAGCCCCGAGCGATACCTCCATTGCATTGAAATGCGTGCGAGGAAACGCGAGTGGAATGGATATTGGACAAAACGTGTTCACATAAAGCATACGTACTACGTGCGCCTGCTGTTTGACTTCCTGCATGAGCAAGATCTTATTTCCAAGAGGGGAGAAGACATTCTTTTAATATTACTCTTTTTTTTATATTATTGTTGTTATTTATTCTGTGTAGACAGTCAAAAACTTGTGCACACGCCATGCCATGCTACTGGTTTCTCGTTAGAGAAGACAGGAAAAAAAAAAACTCGTGGCTTCATTAAGAGAGCAGCATACTGTGGAAACTGATCACTTTTTTTCACTTTTTGATGATTAATTTGTGATTCTTTGAATCGAGTGAAACCTCAATATAACGATATTCTGTGGAATAAGAGAAAATATCCTTGTAGAGGGATGATCGTTGTATCGAAAGGCAAGATTATCATCACGCGCCATCAAAGTTATGCTGCTGTTGGCATCTTTTTCTAAATCGGGGCACCACCGGAGAATGTGCTTTTGAGTAACAGTATTTACTCGCAGAAAAAAATTTTAATTGATTAGTTGATTAAAAAAAATTCAGTTACGTTAGTGCTCAAAAATTAAAATATGGAAGTTTTATGTGTCGCGAATTGTCATAAACGTTAATTAAGCACTGTTTGTGTTGAATTTTATGTGTTACATTTCGAGTATTTGGTTTTACAGCGCCCCCCATGAGTTTGAACTTTTTTTCAATTTATCGAAAAAAAACTCGAGGCCATTATAAGTATTTTAGTGCAAACCGCGCCTTTTATGTCAAATGATTGATTTGTTAATTATTTTTAAAATGTGTGTGTGGACTCTTCATCCACCCTGTATGAATATCTATGAATATTCAAAAAAATATATAACTACAGTGAAACCTCGATAAAACGATATTCTGAGTCTGTGGACCAAGAAAAAATGTCGTTGTAGAGAGATTATCGTTATATCGAGAATCAACACTATCATCACGTGCCATCAACTTTTTGCTGCTTTTGGTTCTAAATCGGAATTGTTAGTACCACCGAAAAATAAGCTTTTGACTATTAATTCACCGGAAATTTTTTTTAATTGATTAGTTGATTAACAAAATTCAGTTACAAGTATTGCCTCTGTAAAAAGGTTATCGTGGTTGATACACTTTGATGTATCACACACAAAGTAGTGATACCCAGAAACTTCATCAACACGGTGGTAACGAATACCGATGTTGTTAGACATCCTCGGGAGAAATATATGACGAGATTGAAAAATATATTCAAGGACATTTCGAGCGAAATATTAAAAAATATCGTTGTGGCTGTGTTTCAAAATGTCCTAAAAAATATCGTTACGGAGGATAGTAAAGTACATCGTTGTATCGGAAGAAGTTTAATACTAGACTATGGGCGATTCCAAACAAGATTTGAAAAAAAAATATGTCGTTGTAGAAAGGGACTGATCGTTATATCGAGCATCGTTGTAACGAGATTTCACTGTACATACTTAAGAGATTAAATTCCAGTTGGTACCTGGATGAAAGCAAAAGTACACATTTGACTCTCCTCCTTATTACGTAATCATGGCAATAATTTCACAAGAATGTAGGCTACTAGTTAATACGCTTATCGTAATTTATTATGGGTCAACTCAAATTTATTCTTTGTCTACGGTTGTATCCGAGGAGTCGTCCGACTTTATCTGGATCCACTAATGATAATGGTGAAAAATTGATGCAAATTTGGCTGAAAATAAGTTTTGATATCTAGCATGGCCTCATAATGTTAATCGTTAACTTTATGAAGACGTGCTAGATTTGAAAACTTAAAATTCATTGCATTAATAATGCAACAAGCCAAAACGCGCAAATGCGCTTTTACTTTTAGTGCAACGAAATCCAACTAAGTGTTGAAATGTGTGACTTTTTCTTTTAGCTCTGTATTTCCAACATCTATTTCGCTGTAGAACCCCAATCTTCTATCGTCTTTATAATGATGCCAATATTAATGTATATGTTACTGGAAATGTACAGAATCCGGTTTTCATGCATAATAACCGGTTATTATGCATAATCGCCAAGCATTTTAGTATAAGTTTGATAAATTTCTTCAAATGTAACCCCTTTTACCAGTGCATAGTACCAAAGCGTCGTTGGTAAATTTAATAAGTACTAAATAACTATCACTTTTACCGGCAGTTATGCATAATACCCAAGCGTCGTGTCGTTGGTAAACATGATAAATCGTACTACAGTATATGATACAATACATGTATGAACTATCACGTATAGTATATCATTATACCGGAGTACGATCTTAAAATTTGTTGTCCCTATATCGGGGTCGGACTGTATTCATCACATATGCTAGAATCATTTGGAATTTTTCTCATATTTATCGAATTCACCAATTACAATACAGTATTATGCATAATCGCCGATAAAGGCGGTAAATTTCAAGTAAGCTATTTATCAAATTTACCAACGACACTTGGTTATTATGCATAATCTCTGTTAAAAGTGATAATGTTTTCAATATTTATAAAACTTACCAACGACTGGTAAAAGTTTACGGTAACAGTGTGATAAATTTATCAAATTTACCAAGACGGTTGGCAAGTATGCATAATAATCAGTTATAGTTATAATGTGTAATAGCCGATTTATCACATTTACCGTAATATATACAACGCATGGTAGTAGAGATTTATAATTTCTGACAAATTTTTTAGGATAAAAACATTATATTGAGCTCTCACTATTGTGCTTCAACCTTAAATGTAATAACATTAGTAATTTTATGCTCACGCTTTCCAGCAGGATTTCTTTTGGGTTATTGCATTTGCCACGGTTATTTAGTTGAACCGAAAATCACCGAAAATCATACAGGCTGTCAAATTGTTTGCTTGCATCGCAGATATTTCTGCAACTGTTCATCGACTTCATACATACTTTCGTTACAAGTTTTCAAACGACGTGCAGTTGCTCAAACTGTCATGAATTTTCCAAGGGCTCGTATATATATACATAAAAAAAAACAGAGAATTTGGCGTTTTATGTAGACCTTGCGTGCAAAAACTTCCAGTTAGTGAAATGTAAATGCGGCTCTGAGAAATCATTCAGAAAAAAATTGCATACTGTATTTTTAAATGCAATATTAACCGGAGATATTTGACTTTGATATTTTTTTTTCCGCCAATGATTGAGGGTGCGGTTCGAAAATTGTGAAACGTAAATTAAATTTTAAAGTTTTGAAAATTCTGCAATTGTCAGAAAAAATGTAATTTTTATTTATTTGGAATAATATAATGAAATGGTCGAGTTCATTCTATTTGTGTACACAGTCCTTAAAAATGTCAACTTTTGAGCTAATGAAAACTCGCCAACACAGTGATAGGTTGCCAGAACATGGTAATTTTATATATTTAATATCTCTCGATGAATGTGCATTTAAAAATATGATATTTTTTGTAAATCATTTTGCTGAGCAGGATGTACATTTCAATAATTGGAAGTTTTAGCACGCGGGCACTGTATGAAAAGTTAATTTTTTTTTATATACGACCACTGAAACAAGTTTTTACACTTTAAGCAACTGAACGTCATTTGAAAATTTTTTGTAAATCAAAAGTATGTTTCTCCAAAGTCAAATGTTGCAGAGACATCTGCTGTGCGAATAATTTAGGACAGCCTGTGTATAGACAGTACAATATTATCAATGTTTGTGAAGACACGTTTCCCCCTTCATAAAACTTCATATCAACATAATTCAGAGAGAGAGAGAGTGGGGAAAAGAAAAGAATTAATAATACGATCATTTCATTATTCAGGGTGATTATAATAAAAGTTCCCGTACTCTGAGTAGCCGAAAACAGCCAGAATTTTAGGATATCTTAATAAGACCATGGGAAAGAAATTTATTTATTAATAAAAGAATAGTTCAATTTTTGACCACCAGAGAGAGAGGTGAAACGTTGGAGATTTTTACTGCATTTCCTTCTTTTCCATGGTCCATATAGCGAATATACCGAGTTTCAATGGCATACGTGGCCTGCATAGGTCTGTATAGCTTCCGTATACTGACACTGCTCAGACCAATGTAGCACCCGTCAGAATACTGAGATTACTCCGATCTATGTAGCGCCCGTTCTGGAGGACGTATTCTATTGAAACTTGATATATATGCTATGTGGTCCATGGGAAAAAAAGGAAAATTCAATTATAAAGCGACGTTTTTCCCTTCGGTGGTTGAAAAGTGAACAATTTGTTGTTATTTCATAAATCGCTCGCCCATTCAGATATCCTAAAAATCTGACTGTATTCGGATGAGCAGTTTTTGAGGAAAAACTGCACAGAGTACACGGGAACTTTATCACCCTGTATTTGAAGGTTCTCTCTTTCACTGGAATTTTCTACAGGTTATCCAGAATAAAATCTTGACGAGAGGAAAAACGCTGTCTAAACAAATAAGGAAATATTAAATCGACGAATAATTATGAATGATACGACGCCATAATCCCGAATATCATGACGTTTGAGTTTGAGCCATCAATAATGGCTGTCCTAATAAGATTCGATCCGGTCAGAAAATATCTATATAAATATATTTTTATAAACATTTCTTACATGAAACAAGCAGCTGAGTTCGAACACATGAACACCAGTTTACCAGTTGTGTAAATGTAGATAAAGTTTATGAGGGGGTGTAAGTGAGATCAAATCGAAATAATACGAGTTGAATCCTAAGCACTATGGAAGTTAAGTACTATATTAACATTACATGGTAAAGTTTATGGCAAAGTGACGTACATAACAGTATATGAAAACGTATGTAGAAAAAACTATGTGTCGATCGTCTTGTGTGTGGGAAAACATTTTAAATATGCACTAATCGTTACCGTTACGGATAAAACTAGGTTATTTTAAAGGCAAAGATCACGATGTTTCTGAAACGGCGCAATTTGTGTAAAATGCGAAGATTGCTAAGGTTGAAATGTACCGTGACTGAACAAATGGCACTAATTAACAATAACACTAGCGGAAACAGCGGCGTACCCTGTGCCATAAACATTACGGGAGTATGCCGGCTGAAGTCGACCGACTCACACTATTGTTTGGCAACCCCGACTGTTCAAATCAATACTGGAGGCTCCTCGTGTCTGAATCGGCAGTGCGGTTGTGTGTGAAACTGCAAAGCTCATAAATGCTCACTGTACACTGCACACATGCGTTAAAAAAAAAGCTTGTGTTGGAGATATAATTTATATAATATAATATAATAATGTTGGAGACCCTTCGGACGAAATTTTCTTCTCGTGGCCCTCCTCGTTTCATCCAGTGGCCCTCTACCCTCATCCAAGATCGAGATCCTTTGTATTTATCAAATAGGATTTAATCAAAACTAAATTTTTTGAACAAAAAGTTTATAAATAAAGTCGATCTTTGGGACCCTTGGCCATGAGGCAGGGATCCAGAAGATAGGTGATCATCCCTTCCAAGAGCCGAATCATATGGCAAAAATAAGTCTGTGTTAAATATGGACTGAACCTGCACAATAAATCGAACTTCCCGACACATCATTCTGTGGGTCCGCACTTATCTCTGGGCTCAATGATCTTCCTTTTTGTGAGGGTTTTTTGCATGGCCTTCTCAACAACATGGGTTCCTGGGCAAAGTGATGTCCTGGGGCCTCATTCTTAGCTGGAAGTAACAGATTACATATTCACATACTTTACACTCGAAAATCATAGTACCAGATCTAGTCATTAAGGCTCTATGGATATGACGATCCGGACTATGAGCACGTGAGTTAAGATGGTCCAGGTTCCATTTCCAGGTTTTCGGATTCTGAAAAAGTAGTCACATTTTCCCCTACCATATTTCACTGGAAAGCTTATTTCTTCACAATTCTCTGTGCCTCCCACTACTTGTTGTGGCTCCCCGTCATCTGATTTTCACCCCCCCCCCCCTTGAATACCCCAGGGGCCGTATAGCCCCATGTTGAGAACCACTGAGCTAGAGAATGTTTCATTCCCATTTCGAATTGATCAGCGGTGCAATCACGCATTATGACCTCGTGTGTCATCGTTTATGGAGCAGTTAGAGGGTGAATTCAGTGCCTCCTCTGATCCGATTGCTAGGGCACCGGACCCATCTGATTTCCCCTATAGTTGCGGCCCTGGGAAGTCATTCATATCTTTTGTTTATCTGTGGAAATATCATACCGACACAGGATACACTATTTTAAAAACTTTTATTAATTTTGGAATTCAATTTTCAAGTGTACTTGTGGACCATCATCTTCACGGTTGGTGAACACTGACATAACCCATGAAAGCTGGTGGTCTTCAGAGGGGCACATGGTATCTCATATGACCAGAAATATCACAGAAACCCCTTATCAAATGCACGCCTGGTGCCAAAATATTTGTGGGGTACCTTCACGCGACGAATAATTTTCGTTAAACTCGCTACATTATTCAGAACATTCACAAAGGTTTCAGTTGGAGGATAGCCACCTTGTTTTATTGTTACAAAAAAAAAGTCATTTTCTATTACAGTAATTTCATTTCCCGAGCCCCTCAAAATGCAAGGCCCGGAACGGCCACGCCTGTCACGCAATTCTATAGGTCAGTGTTTCTCAACCTCTCTAAAAACGCGGACCAGTAAAGTGTCTGGAAACGCTTTAACGGACCACTTGTATCCTGTATCACGGGACATTCCTGTGATTTTCGTTTTCCCGATTTTTTTTTTTTTTACACATTTGTTCCGTTTTTTCAATGATATTTATTTGTGATATTTACTAAAGTCGTAAATACACACACACATAACGTTTTCATAATATAAACTATATTACGATAATTATGGCGGCAAAAATTATAAATAATATTCATCTCTCACATATTTGTCAGGTTTAACGTTTTGTCCTAAATTTTTTCTTGGAATTTTACTTATGATCGGTGATTGTGCCTACTTCTGGCAATGTTTCTGATGAAAATTGGCGATGTCCCGTATTTTACGGATTATTATTATTTAAGATCCCAATTTACCGAATTTTATTTTTCTCAATGAAATATGGTCACCATATCATTTGAATATTTTTTTCCCGTGAAATAAATTTTTGTTTACTTCGATTTGTAGCAGCCCTTCATTTTCACACCTTCAGCAATTTTAGCAGTAATTAGCAAATTGCATTCAAAGCAATGAATTGCAATTTTTGGCAAAAATTTAGTGATATCCCATAGTAAGGATCGCAATTTCCTGCATTCTCCTCAATATGATGCAGGGTAAATTCTGAAAGTATAATTTTATTTAAACCAAATACCAAATGGGTATCACGACGGGTGAATAATTTCATCAAGTCTGCCTTCGCGGACCACCTCTGGTCCGCGTATAATAAGTTGAGAAACGCTGCTATAGGTGGATTCTGAAAGGGTCGAAGTCTCTAAAGACCTTCACAATTTGCCATCTATTGCGAACCCCGCTTGGCATTGTAGTAAAGCATGACTCGGTGGGTCCCTACTTGAGTTTTATTTTTTGTTTTTTGTCCGATTATCTTATCATCAGATGAATTCCAAGAAATGGAATATTTAAATAAATTTGATGAATACGTTATAATTAATTAAAATTAAAATTATTTATTAACCGTCTAAACTAGTGAAGGGCAAACTACGGCCCACCAAGGGGTTCCATCAGGCCCGCCAAACGTGTTCTGGTAGAAAAGTATCAATGCACACAACACAATAAATATCTAGGCTGACCATACTTCCTTCATAAAAAATACGAGAAACAGAAAATCGGTATCTACATGGGATATCACAAATTATCGTCAAAAAATTGTCAAATGCAAGTAAAGTTGTCAAAGGCAAGGCTAAAATTTCTGAAATATCGCCAATGGCGGGAAGTAGAACTTCCACAAGACGAAACGGGCAAGAATTTATTTCACCAAACAAAACGAATCTACGACAATTCAGCGCAGTGCTTGTGTTTTGTAAATAACAAATCCCTACCCACTTTTTTTCCAGAGTTAGGAATTTCAAAATTCTTTGAAATGGTTTTGAAAATAAGATGTGGTTATAGAATTTTCTGACATAAATTTATGTCGTCGTCATAAAAAATGTATCGAAGCGTTAACGAAGGATACTATCTACAGAGACAATGAAGAAGATTTGCATGATATTGTAAATTGTTTCGAAGACACCTGAATCGGAAGGCAAACATGAGGAAATCGTAGGAGAGATCCAAAATTTGCTATATAGAATTATGGAATCAGTTCGACGCCACTACTGACGGCTTTGCAAAAACCAATAATGATATTGACGGCTGGAATAATTCGTTCAGTAGCACTATTGAAGTCCGTCATCCCAGTATTTGGAAATTCATAATAACGGCTCTGGAGAAAGAGGAGAAGCGAACAGAAATTAAATTAGAGCACTACATCTTCTCCGTCAGTTCCAAGTCTGGAAAAAATTGGAAGGAAATCGTTATTTACAAAACACAATCACTGCGCTTAATCGTCGGCACTGGATTGTCACTGCGCTGAACTGAAGTGACACCAAACAAAACGTGTACATCTAATAAATATGTGAGATGAATGCGTTTATATGCGATGGCAATTATGACCAAGTCATGAAAAAAAAAGAAAAAACTTTATTCTTGATTTCAAAAGTTCAAGTAAGCCTCATTGAAAATAAGAGAGAAAACAGAAATTTAAAAAAAATTAAAATGTCCGAAATTACGAAAATGTCCAGTAAAATACGGGTCATATGGTCACACTATACTCGGCTATACTATATCTGGCCCGCGATGGACAGAAATACCGCATATCTGGCCCGGACTGGAAAGTTGACACACCACTGGTCCAAACCCGAACACGGAAAGATAACATAAAACGTGTGACGTTAGTGGTTCTCAGATCTAGTCAATTCAGTGGATTCCTATTAAAATTCTTTGAAGGGAGGAAGTCAATTGTTATCGAGGGATGAAACTGAGAAACAATGAATCGCACAAATGATATCCATACTACGAAATTCAAAAAACTAGCCGCTGACATGATTATTTTTTTCTAATTTAAAGTTATAATAGATGTGGCAGTACCAGGATTTTCAAGAATTTTAAGTGTTTGTGAGTCCGGATTAATTTCTTCAATCTAAAGTTCAGTGTTTCCCAATGTGGCGGGCAATATTATCTCCCGCCCGGGCGACATTAGAAAGGTCCAGGGAGTGGTAGAAGCTCAGAGTGTTTAGTATAGGATCCTATGGGAGAAAAATTCTCTGAAGAAGGGGGCGATGGAACACAAGGTTTGGGAAACTATAATCTAGTTAGAAGGGATTCTTAACCTTTTCCGTTCCCCAGTTTCGTATTTACAGGAGGGGGCTTGTCGGGCTATAGCCCAGGGTGACAAGTTCAGGAGGTCGGCAAGTTTGAGGAATGAGTGGCCAAAAAAAAATTGTAGAACCGGAGTAGGGTGGCAAAATTTGTACAGCACACCATAAATCCGCCTTTGCCTACATAGAGAGAGGGGACTAGGTCAATGAGTGACCGAAAGAGTGATCTGGAGCGTGTGCAAGAATGTGAAGACAAATACAGTGTGCAAGAATGTGAAGACCAATACAGTGTGCAAGAATGTGAAGACCAATACAGTGTGCAAGAATGTGAAGACCAATACAGTGTGCAAGAATGTGAGTGACCAATACAGTGTGCACACAAGAATGTGAGTGACCAATACATGATGGAATTATTTCTTGCATTTATTCTGAATTTTCATCAATTTCTGGAATTATTTCTTGCAATTATTCTGAATTTTCATCAATTTCTGGAATTATTTCTTGCATTTATTCTGAATTTTCATCAATTTCTGGAACTACAGGTATTTCCTGCATTTATCCTGACTGTTAATGATTTTTCATTTTCTGAATTTCCGATTCCCCTCTCCCACAGAATATATAAAACTCAGATCTAGGGGGAGAGGGGGTCTCGAACTTATCAGGACGCTTCTGGCCCCGCTATTATTTTCGCACCGGGCCACACGTCTGGTAAGAGCGCCCCTGGTCGTATTGAACGAACCACATGTCTGGTCCCCCTTGAAACTCGTTACCGACGGATTCGACTGCGATGAAAAACCCGCCGTATTTCTCCTGTCCATCCATTTATTTCATCGCCAAAGAATTCTACTTCTTTCTTGAAGATGATTCATTCACGGTGAAGAAAAAATAAAAAGAACAGAAAAAGATAAACGAACGAATAATGAGATCCGTTTTTCAAACGATGATAAAAGTTCCGCCCGGACGGATTTTCTCCCCGGTTTTATTCATTCCTCCCACGGATTGCGATGATGTTTCGCAAGCATCTAACTCAGACGCATCGAATGAGATGATGGCGGTGACCTGGTTCGCCATTCGAGCTGCTGCTTGTCTTGTCATACAAATATGTGTTTCTCAAACCACATTCGTATTTGCATTTCAATCTTCTTTTTCAATCAGACATACGTAAAAAAATATGGGCAAATAGGTATTGCGGAAAGATTTCAATCGGGTGGGGAGGGACTACAGGATATAATAAATTTTTAGTGAAATTATTTTTGAGGTTGAAATTTAGTATGACTGTGTTGAAAACTCCATGACAAAAATTTTGCCTTTTTTTTTTAAAATTCGCGTGATTATGAATATATAGGGTGTCTCGTGAGTGCTAATGCGCACTTTATGGAAGTATGATTCCAGTTTAATAAATGCTCAAAAGGCGTTCAAAAATTACCCTGTACCAGTTTTGAAATTGAAAATACAGTGTGTCACAAAATAAAAAAAACATCTAAATTTTTATATGGTTCCCCCCGTCCTCTAACTTTTCTCCGATTTTTCAATTCGAATATTTCAGCGTATATTGCAGTTAAAAGCGTAGGATCTCTTTTGTTGGACTCGGAAAAGACAGGGCAACACTCTCTAATTGGAAGTTAAAGGACGGCAGACCATATAAAATTTTACTTTTTTATTTTTATTTTGGGACACACTGTATTTTTACTCTCAAAACTGGTACAAGGTAATTTTTGAACCCATTAATGTCACGCACTTTTTCCTCCTTTCCGGTGGTGCCAGGTGTAATTTCATGCATACCCAATTTTGTAAGCAATGTACATTTCTTCCCAGCAGCCCTTGCTTTTAACTGTACGCGTGTATTTTTCGATACGATACTTTGATTTTTCCCACCTTCTTGACTCTTCCTGCCCCTATCATACTTTTTTACCCCGGCGGTGACCTATCGGTTAGAAATTCTTCGGAATATGGACTGGGTCGCCGTTTCGGTTAGTAAGTAAGTAAGGTTCCCAGGCGTGATGTGAGCCAGTCTCCCCATAAAAAGTCCCGTCACAGAGAGCAACACGGGGTAAAATCTTCAATCATTACACTTCACTCATACTAATAAAAATTGATGTCAGACGGCCGCACTACAAGAACTACACAGTACGAACTCCTCGTTAGATTCACAACACGTACACGCACATTCTGGCATGTACCAAATCGTTAGAAAATTAGGAATGTGTACGAGGTGCATGTGCGGTGGTTAAAAATATCAGGAACCGCTGTTCTACTCAACATGCGAATGCTTCTCACCATTACATACGTACTACTGTTTTTTTCTTCTTCTTTTTTTTTAATTATGCATGTTCAGTATTTATCACAGATTATGGTATGATTTTTATTGAAAACTTCAGGCTAATATTCCAATAGCAACTCGTCCTTTCCGTTGATATAGACCCGACTCATTTCGGAGGCTTTTATTATGCATTTAAGGCCACGTTTCTCAACCTAAGGTATGTTCCGCGGACCAAAGGTGGTCCGCATTTTAACCCCTCGGGGTAAAAGGCTTATATCCCTCATCGAACAGGGCCTGGGCCGCGACTGGTCTTACAGTGGTGGTCCGCGACGATGGCATAGGAGTGGTCCTCAGGCAGACTTAATAATTTAATTGTAACTGAATGAAAAATTACTAAGCCGTTGTAATTGATATTACTAATAACGGTATGGATTCAAATAAAAATTACTTAACACCTATATACTTAGGTTCACCATACATCATCGAGGAAAATGCTATCCTAAATACGGGGTATCACTAAATTTTGCCAAAAAAAATTCAATTTATTGCCTTAAATAATGTCTTATGCAATTCGGTAATTACTAATTGCCGAAGGGTGGGGGAAAATAAAGGACTGCTACAAATCGCAATAAAAGAAATATATTTCACGAAAAATATATTCAAATGATCAGATGACCATATTTCATTGAGAAAAATACGGTAAGCTGGAATTTTAAGTAGGTTAAAATACGTTACACCGCCAATTGTGATCAAATACGTTGCCAGAAGTAGATACAATCACCATTTGTTATTAGAATTTCTGAAAAATTGTGAAAAATATTGAACCATATCTGAGATAAATATTTATATTTTTTGCCTTATATAATACAGTTAATAATTATATAATGTAACATAATTTATAAGTATTATGAAAGCACTTTGAATTCACGATTTTAGTAAATAATAAAAATCCAAATAAACCTGAAAAGCGAAAGAAAAGTATGAAAAAAAATCGGAACGACCGAAATTACAGGAATGTCCCGTAATACGGGACACAAGCGGTCCGTCAATTTGTTTCAGACATTTTATTGGTCCTTTGAAAGGTTGAAAAACGTTGATTTAAGGGGTATCCAAAATCCGACTACTGTTTAGGACGTCATTTTAGATTAAAATATAGATATTTTTTGTCTAATTTTCATTTTTCATGAAACCCGCTATTCTTTGTGATTCCAAAACAGGCCTTGTTTTTTAAACGACGCTTAGAACCGAAGTTACGTCCACTTCATAATTGCGTTTTCACATACAATTGAAAAATTATTCAGTCGTTGTAACGAATATTTGTCATATCCAAATGGGTACAAATAAAAATTGTACCTTCATACTAGTAAGTCCAACATATCGCATCAAGGAAAATGCGTGAAATTGAGTTTCCAGATACGGGATATCGCTAATTGTAACCAAAACAATGCAATTTACGATGAATTTGCTAATTACTGCTAAAATGAGTGAAGGGCGGGGTAAATAAAGGGCTGCTACAAGTCGCAGTAAACAGAAGTATTGTATTTGACGGGAAAATATTCGACAAAAAAAATTCAAATGACTAAATGACCACATTTCATTAAGATAACAGGAACTGGGATCGTAAATACGGAAAAATACGTGGTCAGTCAGCAAAATCTCCAATTGTGGTAAAAATCATTGAAAAATTGGGGGGGGGGGGGGGGGAGGAAGTCGAACCTCTGACAAATACGTGAGTTGAATATTTACAGCCATAAGTTATGACCAATAATTACCATAATAAGTCATGAAAACGCTGTTTATTCATTATTTTAACATTACAAATTCAGATAGGCATCGGTGAAAAAACGGGACAAATGTATAAGAAAATTCGGAACAACTAAACATACAGGAATGTCTTGTAATACGGGACAAAAGTGGTCCGTGGAATTGTTTCAGGCATTTTTTACTGGTCCTCACTTTCCATATTTCACGTGGCTCCAGCCAGGAAAACCTGGGTATCGATTTTACATTTCGTACTAGAAAATAGATAAACTTTGACCTCTCTGAAAGTCTTGCCCTGAGGACACCACAGAGCTAACTTATGAAGCCTAAAGCTTTGTTAGACATCTAGGCCTTATGGTACATCCACGTTGTGGGTTGCCCTTCCCCCCCCCCCCTCTGAAGACGGTTCCCACGTGACTCTGTACGGTCCTACACATTTCATTTCCTCGGTGAGAGTTTTTATTTAAATTTTTCTCATTTTGATATTTCACACTCTTAGTATTTTTGCATTTTCATACGTAATACGAAACGTACTTCCCTCTCTAGCTGTATGAGTGTGAATATTTTAGCTACAGGTAAACAAAACCTTACTGGACAAAATTGATCATAAAGGACAGAAGAAGCGAAATGGAAAAACATGTCCACTTACCGAGCATGAGGAAAGGAGCAGCCAAGTTGATGCCAATGAATTCCAGATTGAAATACATGATAAGACCGAAAGCCGCAGCGACACCCATTATGGATGACACGCACCCTATCACACCGAGCCAAGGTTTGCTGGACACCCAGTCGGCCATCATACACGTGGCCACCGAGAAGGACAACATTATGGCGAGGGTGACACTTATGAAAGGGAGAATGCTTTGAGTATTCCTCTGCAACTCTTTGGTCAGGGTGTTGGAGACGTACATGGCAAGGTCGATGTGCTCGAAGTCCAGACTGTCTATCGTTTCCAAGAAGGTCGCCTCCCATAACTTAGCCAGCTGTTCCATCCTCGGCGTGTCCCAGTCCAAGTAATACATGAGGTTGATCGCCCTGCAGTTGGTGATCACGTCGTTCTCGTCGGTGTCGACCCCGCCGAAAGCCCCACCGAGGAAATACAGTTTGCCATCGACGACCATCAACGGGTAGGTCATGTTCGCAGCCGGATTCCGCCCCATCTCGTATATTATCCTCTTCAGCTCCATGACTTCGTTCGTGAAACAGATCCCCGTCTCTCTCCTGGCGCAAAGATCCTCGTATTTCCAGACCCGGTCCTCGTAGTAGATCGTAAGGTTCTGGACTATCATGTTCAGCTCGTCGATCTCGTTGAATATTTCAGGTCTCAAGATGGATCCGTCATCCCTGGGCACGGCTATCACTCGACCGAAGTGTCCCGGCCTGGTTATCCTGCCGAGATCGAAGTTTTTCGATGAATTCATCGGAAACAAAGACTCGACGATCTTCCTCTCCGTTTTCGATCTTCCATTAGTCGGGGTGAAAAGGTACTCGGGATCGTCCTCGTATCTTATCCTCTGGAGGCCGGATCCGAGCAAAGCTGCCACCAGGATCGGCACTATGACGAAGTAGCCGGGTGTCCTGGCTATCTGCCGGCCGAGTGACCTGAAGGTACTCGATACGACACGGTCGACGCAGTCACAGCGACCCATGGTTTTTTATTACTACTCCAACCGGCGACGACTTGAAATGACAAAATCCACCACACTGATAGTATCTCCGGAAACAGGCGAAGTTAAGTACTGAGGCAATACTGCATTTTCCCAAAAAAAAAAAAAAAAAACGTTGGATACGTTTATACTCGGAAATGGTGGCACATTTTCGATTCCGATATCCGTTCGCAGTATATATCTCTTTCGATTATCACGTTCCAGGTAAATTCATCAGCGGAGGAGAAGTCAAAAATATCATACTGAAGAAAAACGACAGTACATTTGCATACTAGACTATCCTACGTCATAGTCGATATTTCTCCATAGATGTTCAAAAACACTTCAACAGAAAACCGGATGCTGTTTAATTGAAGATAATCTCGAAGCTTTTTACCCAGTTTCTTCTCCAACTAGAATATGAAAAAAAAGAACCAGACTCACAACCTCAATCTCGTTCAGGAAACGGAGCAGCAGCAACAACGTCGACAGTCGAATTTCTTTTCAAAACAACAACTTAGACGGCCACGACTGTGATTATTCTGTTCAATGAAACTATTGACGATCTTCGAAAATCCGGCAATAAATATTCCTTCAGGAGAACTTTCAGCACGCGTTGGGAAAAGCAAAGCAACTCCAGAGATCGAATAAGAACTCGAAGATCACTGAGGGTAAAGTAATAACAACACGGTATTGCCGTTCTCTCTCTCTCTCTTTTTTCCCCCTATCTCTTAAGAGATAAAAAAAATAAAATAAAATGAAAGAAGCAGCTTTTTCGTGTCGGTGCCGCGGGAACTAGGAGCAAACAAAAACTGCCACTGAATGAAACGGTGACCGTTATCAAGGAAACAACAAAATTAACCACGCACCTGCCGGGCAACGTCACCGTCGATGTGGGCGGTGTTAACCTGTACTGGCGACCAATGAGATCTCGTTATCGGGGATGTGACGTCATATACCCTCTGAGTTTCTTTTTCACTCGCGTCACTTTCTTGGTTATTATATCGTGCTTTTTTTTGCGCGTAACGTGCGATATTGTTGGACACGCGCTCGTGATACCAATTGTGTGTGTGTGTGTGATGGACCTTTTGTCTCTTTACCTTTCAATTTACGAACGCTGTCAAAAGTTTCGGACAGCTCAAAAACAACTTATTACAGACAATACACTTATCAAGCCGCACGCAATAAATCATGCAACAATTGCAGTGGACAACCCTATATATCGATTACAAAATTTTGCATGTGTGTTACCTAAAGGTGAAGCAATGAAACGGACAAAGGGAACTAATTAGTCATGAATTAATTAGTACCGTAATTCCTCGTAATAAAGCCGCAGCTTAAATAGTTTTTAAGTTCATTATTAGCTCTTGCGGCTAATCCAAAGCCACGGCCTATAAAATAATTTTTTTTATGGCATTGTGACCTTAAAGAAGGGGTCTTCAACCTTTCAGACACGGTGGGACAACTTGAAACTTTCCACGAAGCCCACGGGCCGTCAACTCATGTCATTTATTGATATCTTAATTGGAGGGGGGCCCAATCGGGAGAATTATCTTCAATTATTTTTGTCCTTGTATAATTCCCCCGATTGTCCCCCTTCAATTTTATTTTTACCCCTTTTATTTATTCTGAAATTATATTTCTTTTATTAATTAAAAATTTTGATTACTTCTGAAATAGTTTTTTTCACTGATTCTGAAAAGGTTTTTGATTAATTACCGATCAAATCAAGTAATTATGGGATTATTTTTTACCTGAAATCACTTTAAATGTTATTTCAATAATTCCGAAATTATTTTCCTTCTAAATATATTTTGAAATCATTTCTTTCAAAATTTTCAATTACTCTCTTTTATTGATTGTGTTAAATAATTTTTCTATTAGTTATTAAGAAATTATTTCCCTCATTGATCCATAAATTTTTTTTTCGATAATTCTGAAGCTATTTGTTTCAAAAATTCAAAAATTATTTCTTTCATTAATTCGGAATTTTCATGAAAATTTTCTCTAGAATCCTTACTTTCATTTGTTCTAGATTAATTTATTTCATTAATTCTGAAATTATTTCTTTCATTAGTTCTAGAATAAATAGTTCCTGAATGTTTTCAACCATTTCTGAAAATGATCGTCTGGCCACGACAAAAAACTTCCAGTGCCAAATGTAACCCACGGATCATGCATTAAAGACCCCCCTGCCTTAAAGGATTCTAATTAATTTTTATCATATGTTTTTCATGTGTTTATTTTAAATTTAGTTCAAAACTTGCATTTAAATTCCAGAATAATAAATGTATCATGTAATATTATAAAATTCTCAAAGAAAACTTGAACGGTAAGTTTACCGCACCTCATTTAATTTCATTTCGATTTTAAAAAAGGTGTTTTTCAGCTTTTTTTTCTCAAGCTGGGATGTTTCTACGAAAACCTTTATTGCGCCTGTAATTTGTCCGAATACGTTTCATACATGCTAATGACTTATTTACCAGAAATTACGGTAATGTAACACATGTTCATCTTCCTCCATTTCTCCGTCGATAATTGAATTTTTGTCGGGTGTATTTTCATACTCTCAACTTGCTGTTTCCCGTGGCTTCACACGCGTGGATTTGGTAATCTTAAAATCATTCGCGGCGATGATTCCCCCCATATAACATTTGAAGGCCTCCTGACCCTCCTTGAGGGCTGAATTTTCAGAAGTCCCCCCCCCACCTTCTCTTAGTGAGTATCTATATCATAAAATATAATACTGATTAAATTTCGTATTTATAGCTTCAGCGGTTTCGGCTCAGCCATGATTGCTCCATATAACCTTTGAACTGCCCTCTCTCTTAGACCCTCCCCTATGACCCTCACCTCTTAGATCAGGCCTCTTCAACCCATTGCTTGCGGGCACCACGGTGCTCCCTGAATCACCCAGAGTGCTCGATGCTCTTGTCCGATTTCGTGCTCGCGGGCACTTGATCAACATTCCAACTAAACACCTTGTACAAATTGCATTCAAGGATTGAAATTACCCTAATTTTATACATTCCTATGTCAAACTTGCCGTAAGGTTGCTCTTTTTTTCGATGGGTACAGGCAGTGCTCGTGACTGCAAAAAGGTTGAAAACCTCTGCCTTAGATGTTGAATTTTGAAAAATCCCTTCTTAGTGAGAGAGTCTGTTACATTATAAAATAAAAATACTGACCAAATTCATTTATAGCTACAGTGGTTTCAGCTCGGCGATGGTGAATCAGTCAGGACATTTTTTATGATGGAAACAAGATCACGTCGCAAGTGATGATAGAAAGTTAATAAAAAAAATTACGTACGTTTTTAGAGGCTGTTATGAAGACTTTTTTCCCTGTGCATGATTTGACCAACTTAAAAACATGTGACACACCCATTAGTTTAAAATATAGCTGTGTGTTTCTGAATGACTAGATTCATTTTTGGGAACGATTTTGGCTTTCTCCACGTTCAATTGATGTATGTACTTTGATGCTCTACCACATTAGTTTCCCAGAATGATTGAAGAATAAAGAAACGGATTTATAAGCCCTATTGTGATCATATGTCAAGTGATCAAATTATTATAAAGCACTTTTTCAGGTAAAATTTAATTATTTTTCTAATTAATTTCCGTCACATTTTTTTCACACATTTATTTTAAGTTTAGTTCAAAAATTGAATTTAAACTCCAGAATAATGTCACGTAATATATTATGAAATTCTCAAAGAATACTTGAACGGTAAGTTTACCGTACCACATTTAATTTCATTTCGATTTTAAGGTAAAAATATTGGATGAATTTTTGAAATTAACTTTCAATATTATTACTTGCGACATGATCTCGTCTCCATGATTAAGAAAAATTCGAGAGCTTCAGATCATTATTTCTTTAGTAACTACGAAAATAGAAGAGGTTCTATCATTATGAAAAGCAGCGTGTATAATTTTTAGAAGGACCGATAACAATAATAAATACGGCGATAAAGTATTATGAAATGATTATATCATTAATTATAGAGGTAAGCAAAAATGCTTGAAGGGTATATTTTTATTCGTATCTCTGTCTCTCTCTCTCTGCAGTCTCCTAAACATAACTTTCATCAACTGACACCAATTTATGCACTAATTATTTGCTTAAAGCAATTAATCTACGTATACGTAAGTCGATTATATTATTATTTCATAATATGCTTCTTGCTTAATCCCCCCTATAATCAGTATGAGATTCTTTTGATGGATTGTCCTTATTGCATCTTAATTCAAATGTTTCAGAAAATCAGATTTAAAATATTATGAATGAAAAGACTACTAGTTTCTCCCATTTGTACTTGTATTATCAATTTCAAAAGAAAAAATAACCATTTTTCAACCCATTTTTTGACTGCTCTTATGACTCGAGACAGAATTGCGCAATTTATTTGTATATGATAACTTTCTACTTAAACAACATATTTTCGAAGTTTCAAAAAATTGGACATTAACATGTTTTTCTTAGTGATTAAAATGCAAATTTCCAATTAATTAATGTTTTAATTAATGAAAGTTAATTAACTTATGTTCATCAAAATAATTAATAATTATAATTTTGGGAAACCTCATGTACCACGTAACAACAAAAATTCGTTGAAAAATTATTTTTTTCTATTTTTAAAAAAATTATTTCCGTTTATGGTCAGGGAAAAAAATCCAGATAGAAAATCGGGATGAAAAATTTCTGAAATTTTCATTTTTGAAAAGTCGTGAAAAATCAAATTTCATTGTGAACAAATTTTAAAAATACTCATTAGACCTTTCAGTTTCCGAAAACGCTCATTTCATGCAAAAATGTATGTGAAAAGTATTTCAAAACTTTTAAACGAGGCGTTGAGTAATGGGGTTAAATCTATGGTCCATGGATAGTATAGGTGATCTGCAGATAGACGAAAATTTAATCCTAATTAAATGAAAACTATCCAGTTATGCACAAATAAAAACAGAATTTGCACAAATATTATATTAATATTATTTATATAATACTTGTGCTATTATATAAATTATATTATTTGCTCTATAAAATGTCTTTTATTTAAATAAAGTAGCGTTTGTTGCTGTTGTATTCTATAACAAAAGTGTTGATTACGCTTACATATTCTTTGGTATTATTTTCTTTGAAGCAGGGGTATATGCTTTATTGTAATGTTACGTTTTTAAGAAATATAAGTATCGTGTGCATTTATTAAGAACGTCATACCATATTTAAACATATTACCATACTTCCGATTTCCGTATATCCATTCCATATATCCATTTCCGTATATCCATTTCCATATTTCATACTTCCGTACATTTCGACATAAGCACCTTTTCACCCGTTTAGATATAGAACCCCAGCTAAAAAGGGCGTGCTCATATTTAAATTTGATAGTTCTATGTTATGGGAATTGTCATAAACACTAATTATGCGCTATTTGTGTTGCATTTTATGTGTTATGTCAAGTTTTTCGTTTTCGAAAAAAAACCTCTAGACCATGACAATTATTTCAGTGCAAACCGCACCGTTTTTTATGCCAACTGGTTGATTTGGTAATTATTCTTAAAATGTGTAAAAATCTTCTTGTACACTCTGTATAAATATTTATACATATTCAAATATATAAACGGGCGCGGTAGCCCAAGTCGATAAGATACTCGCCTGAAGTACCAAAGGATGTTTAGAGGTGTCGCGAGTTCGATACCCGGTTCGTCCTTGTCACAAACTTTCCTGACATAGGAGTACAACAGAAACGGCGACATGACGACATGGCTGGATTTGCAAATAACATGTAAGACTTACAAAATTGTATGCAAACTGCTTTGCGTGATCACCGTGCTGAGTAGGGCAGGAATTCGAAAGGCAAATGGGGAAACGGCCCGGATGGCAAAATTTATGGGGGCGGGGGGATTTTCGGTGGGAACAAAAACCACCGTTATAAAATCATCGAATTTCACATTGGTAGAGGCAGCAAAATCATGTTGTCGTCCCCCCCCCCCAACCCTTACAAAAATCCTTGTTACGGCCCTGTGATGAAGACAACATAGACGACGACAATGTACATACAAACTGAATATGGCACAATAGATATTGAGTCAAAAAAACGTAAATGTCGTCAATTCAGAAGAAGAACACCGAGGGACAATGGGGGTGGGGGGGAGTTTTATGCAAATGCTGTGAAAACCTAATTTTACACATTATGTCAATTGAAACTTTATTAGGCGGAAACCTGTGTTCAGCGGAATAAAAATCTCGATCCCTTGCGATTTCGTTTAAGACAGGTTTTACTGCATTTGACATCCACGTTGTTTTTGTTTTTTTTGGACATTTTTTTTTCAGTCACCTCGTTAAGGTAGGCTTTAATCAGACTAACAATGTGCCTGTTATGGCCTTTGTGTTTATATTTGTATTTGTATAGTGAGTCTTGAAATGAAAAAATAAAACCATTGACAAAATCTCATATTTATAGCTTCAGCAGTTGCAGCTCGGTGATGATGATGAATTAATCAGTGAATCAGTCAGTCAGGACATGTTATTTTATATAGGGTGTCCTGTAAGTGCTAATGCAACCTTTATCTCATCAACTGTCCATCGTAGAGGTATGATTCCAATTTGAAAAATGCTCAAAAAAGGCATTCAAAAACTATACTATACCGATTTTGAGAGTAAGAATACACACAAAATAAAAAAAATCTAAATTTTTATACAGTCCCCCTGTCTCCCAACTTCCAAGTTGTTGCCCTATATCTCCTGAAGCCAACAGAAAAAATTATATGTTTCCAAGTGCAATATACGCTAAGATATTTGAATTCAAAAATGAGAGAAAAGTTATGAGGAAACGAATGGACAACGCTCCTTTCCCTTATTTATGCTGCCCTTTCCCAACTTTTCTTCAGTTTTTGAATTTTAATATCTCAGCGAATATTGCACTTACAAACATGGAATGTTTTTCTGTTGGCCTCAGGAGAAATAGGGCAACAAATTTCTAATTGGAAGTTACAGAACGGGGAGACCATATAAAAATTTAGATTTTTTATTGCACATTGTATTTTCACTCTTGAAAGGGATACAGGGTATTTTTTGAAAGTCTTTTCAGCATTTTTCAAAATGAAACTATACCTCTACGACGGTTGGTTGATAAGATAAAGGACGCATTAACACTTACAGGACACCCTGTATGTATAGATAGGGGACATGAGAAGTTGAATGTAATAATATGTAAATGAAATATATTTAGCTATAAACTAATATCACCAATCGACATTCCATACGTCAGAACTCGGCGAAAAGAAAATGAAGTGTTTTTAATTCATGTTTGGCCCTAGAAGCATTTCTGCTGCTATATGGCCTCACCTATATCACTCACAACAAGAGATACAAAGCATGTTGGTGTTTTTAAGGAAAAAAGTATCAAACACCTAAACAATGCATTAATGAGTGGAAAAAAACTGGGGTGGACTCGTTTTGTTAAAAACATCAACCCGTAGATGTCTCCTCATGTTTTTTTCTCTCATACACGTGTATCTTAAGTCCGATGAAAAAGCATAATTTGAAAACAAAAATGAAAGTGACCAGCAACAAAAAAAAAAAAAAAATGAAACAGGAAACGGCAGGGAAACCAGTTTAGTCGATTATGTACTTACTTGTTTTTCGTCAAAAAGACTCTTTGTTATATGGCTCTTCGTTTAGAAACAGGAAGACACAGCCTGTGAATATTTTCTAGAAAAACAACATATGCACACACAGGCGGATGTGTGGTCTGTACAAATTTTGTCGCCTTTCTCCCATTATAGTCTAATTTTCTTCCACTCATTCCTCAAATTTGCCGCCCCCTCCGAACTTCCTTTATCCTTGGTTATAGCTCACCTAATCTTCCCCACTTCAATATGACTGTCTCTAAATCACTTTATCGGTCACTCACATGATTTTACACTGTCTAGGTCAGTTGTGCGCAAACCGTTTGGGTCGCGACATACATAAAAAAAACGAACTCCAATCCAATCCGAAGGTGCATATGCACCCTCCAATGGTTGATAGCATATTGCAGCAAATCCGTCGGAAAAATATGATATTTGTTTTTGGTGAAGTACTGTTGAGCACTCTCGTTAAGGTGTGCTTAACGAGAGCCTCAACCGCCTTTGCTATTGCAATTCGACCGCACATTCTATGATAAAAAATGCTTGTTTAGGTGCCTTACATAAGGGGTCATTCAAGTATTACGTCAGCATCGAGGGTGGGGAAGGGGGGGTTTGGATTTGCTGACTTTTGATGACAAGGGGGGGAGGGGGATTTGAAGGTTGCTTACGTCACCAATCACCCCTTTCTGAAGATGTGAAATATTCTAAGTTGCTGACGAAATTGTGTTGACAGGGGAAGGGGGGGGGGTCAAAAATGACTGAAAATCTGCTTACGAAATACTTGAATGGACCCTAATTGGTGAGCAAAGCGTGGGTCGCGAAACATTCTCCAGAATAAAAACTTCCAAATAAGAAATTCGTTTTTATTTAAAAATATGTCAAAACCAAAGGATGCCTTTATTCAGCTGAGCTAATTACCATGCATCATACAATGTGATATTTTATCAAATTCTACTAGTACAATAATTACTGTATCGGCTCCGTTATGCCGGAATCGTGAATGTGCAATTTCCTTGCAAAAAAAAAAAAGAACCGGGGGGAAATGACGTATGAATGTTTACTCTATCCGTGTTACTCCATGGAAGTTATTTTCCTAAAATGTTTTGTAACGTGTGTTTCAATAAGGATACACATCCGCGTTTCAGGTACGACTCAGATAGCAAAACAAGGTAGGTATCCAAACTGCTGATAAACCCAAAAAAGTGAAAATTTGTACATCATTGCTTCTAGCATGCGGCGGACGATATCAAGTTAGTGCTTCTACAGGGTAACTTAGAATCACCCGATTTCAAAATTGTATATTTCTTAAAAATTAAGAATTACAGAATGATAAGCAATGTGTGAATATACGGGGTTAAATGTGTCTACGTTTTATGAACAGTTTTTGTTAATGGTCGATTCCAAGTATAGAATCATTTTGAAATCGAATGATTCTTTCTTAATCACCCTGTATATGAAAATCAAGGGGCCATACACCTCACTGCCCTACCATCTTGCAGAATAAGGGACACTAAGTGTATTAAAAAACATATTTATATGATATTGAAAACAAATTGAATATCTTTGGAAGTCAATATCGCGCCCAATTAAAACCGAAACAAGCGTTAACAAAAGTGCTCTCGTGACAACACATTTACTGGTCAAAAATATGAATGTCTCTGTTTTCCGGGACATATTTTCAATCTATGTAAGTGTTGTCGATAAATGTTTTGGTCCAAAGAGGGTCGCGCTTCAAATAGTTTGGGAACCACTCGTCTAGGTCACTGTCTCTGGTACTCACATGATTGCACACTCTTTTGGTCACTCACTGACCTGGTCCTTTTCTAGTCGTGAGCACTGCCCGTACCCATCATAAAAGGCAATTACGGCAAGTTTGACATAGGAATGCATTAAATCAAGATGATTTCAATCTTTGAATGCAATTTGTATAAGGTGTTAAACTGAAACGTTGACCAAGTGCTCGCGACCACAAAATCAGGCACGAGCATCGAACATTACGGATGCGTCAGGAAGTACCGTGGTGCTCGCGAGCAACGGGTTGAAGATGCTTGCTCTAGGGCAAAAGTGTGTTCAACCGTTAGGGGAGTGCGAGACACTTCCAGACACAGAAGCTGTAAATATAGCACGGGTCACTTAAGAGATCTTGAACTATTGCCACGGGTAACTTGAGTGATGTCGAACTGTACCGTGCACCACTTGAATACTCTGGAATTGTGCCACACGTCACTTAAGAAATTTATAAATACGTCGAGGGCCACTTGAGTGAATTGTAAATACGTCGAGGGTCACTTGAGTGAATTGTAAATACGTCGAGGGTCACTTGAGTGAATTGTAAATATATCGTGGACTACCTGAGTGATGTGGAACTGCACCATGGGCCACTTAATTCCTAAATGTGCCACGGATCACTTAAGTGGTCGATCTGATAATGTGTCGGGACCGCTGTCAAGTGCTCTAGCATTGTCCCGTGTTCGCGGGTAACTTAGCGATGTTAAACTGTGCACGGGTCACTCAAGTGCTCTATAAATGTTCCACGAGTCCCTTAAGGGCTCTGTAGATGAGCCACTAATGATTAAAATGATCAGTAATGTGCCACGGGCCGTTTAAGCGTGCTCTGGAACAGGTCTGTTATTTAGTGGGGCCCCCCGTCTTTTGAAAATACACTAAAAATGGTATACATATATATATACACAAATATATATACATGCATACATTGAGTACATGTGCTTTGCCCCCCCCCCCCTGGAAAAAGTTGAAATGACGGCCCTGCTCTGCAACTGTGCGGCTGGTCACTTGAGTGATCTGCAAATGTGCCACTGTGTTCATTTTTATAAAATTAGGTTTGAAGTCGTGGGCTTCAAACTTTTCTTTCGAATGCTTCTTTGAAAAAAAAAAAAAAGAATTCGAATCGAATTCTCGAAAATTTGCGAAATTTTTTTCCGATGAACGGCGTGGCGGGAAATTTCTGTCGGTGAATTTTCCTTTCTATGAATTGCGGGGCAGTAAATTGCTGTCGGTGAATTTGCCAGCCATGAATTTTCCGTACACGGATTCAACTAGACGCGGTGAAGATGACGAAAAGATGAATCACCAACACAAAATATCTCATAGGTGTTGAAATTTCAAGCTCTTACAGCGTTTTAATGAGAGTTTAAAACAGTTTCTAATCCGTAAGAGGAACACGAAGGCGGAGAGAAAAAAGAGATCCAGAAATGAAGAGAAATACATTTATATACTTAGAGTACATACGAAAAAGAGAAGAAAAAAAGTAATAATAATGATAAATTTCTAAAAATATCTATTTCTGACCCATAAAACGAACTTGACGTTCAACTCACTATAAAGTGAAAGTGGATCAAACAGATGTTGCTCTTCCTCTAATTCCAAGAAATAGACAATGAAAAAAATATGCAATGAAAAAGGTTATTTGAGCTTTTAAAGGAGAATTAAATGTAGAACGTCATGGGCTGTGATAATGGATCACGACGTTTTTCATTCACTTTCAGTTTTAAAAAACTTACTTCACTTTTCCTTTATAAGGGAAAAAGAAATTTGCAACATTTTCAACGAGTTCGTCAAAAATAATTACCTTATTTTGCGTATAATTGAGTGCTATAAATTCCTTTGATGATGATGATGAAATAGTGATAGATGAAATATCTTGATTAGTATTCAAATATATTTTTGATTTGAATGATTAAATGCTACAACTGCAGTAAAACCCCCTCTTAACGGACACCCCACTCTTCTACGGCCAAATAATAGTTTTTCCTTGTATGATAAAAGTATGCATTTCAAACTCCTGATTAACGGTCACTCTTCTTTTACGGACAAATTTTTTTTGTCCCGTCGTTGTCAGCAAAAGAGATTTTACTGCATTTGATATTAATTAACATTCATATTTTCAGAACATACGTTTTGCCGGAATGTTAATATAGTCAAACTTAGGCCGGCCATATTTCCTCGAGAAAAATACGGGATTTTCGACGTTGCAAAATACGGGAGATTGCAAATTATCGCCAAAAATTATGCCAGAAGTGAGTAAAGTCACCAACTATTGATAACATATTTGAAACTCGTCAATGGCAATTAGGGAAGCACTACTTGCAGTGTTGCAAATTGCAGAGATTAAATAAATGAATTCTAGACGATCAAATGTTTAACAAATGACAAATGTGAAATATGCGATGAATATTCGTATTTTTTCGCATTTGTTAATACAGATTATGAGTGAAAAAAACTTCAATCTTTGATTCCAGAATAAAATTCTGAATCAAAAAGGATTCAGAACTCAGGGGCAAAATTTAGAGGAATGACAGAACACGTCTATATGGACAAGCAGTTTTCGTCGCACAATTCATGGTCGCAACACAAGCAGTGAACTGATAGATGGCGCTATGACACTATGATTGAACACGTGGTTTTGCCACTTGTCTTTTCTATCGTGGATTGCAGAAGGGATAGCTGGTTCCCTCAGGAATGCCATGGAAGCTCAAAGACCGAACCAGGAGTGTTTTCCTACAACACGCGTGCCAGATGGCAAAGCCCAAAACGGGCTCCCTTGCGAGATGGAGCCAAGCCAGGAATGTGAGGAGGAGGCGGCCATAAGAAGCCCATTTCGCACAGGCACCTGTTCAATAGCTCAAAGGGTCTTTGCCATCTACTTCACCAAACAACAACTCTGGCCATATCGCTATAATTGCAATATAGCGATATGGCCAGAGTTGGTGTTTGGTGTGCGAAATGGGCTTCTTATGGCCCAATCCTCCTCACATTTCTGGCTTGGCTCCATCTCGCAAGGGAGCCCGTTTTGCTCAGACACTGACTTAATCGCTCAAAGGTTTTCTTTTTGTTCCGGCACGTGTTGGAAAACACCCCTGGGTAACGCCTTCGCGTTTCCAGAGCATTCCCGCCTGCAGCACGATGCATGCATGTCTGCCTTCCTTCTAATTTTGATACCAGCCATCCCTTCCGTAATCCACGATAAAAACGACTTAACGCTTTACGTATCAGTGTCAGCGCCGTCTAGTGACTCACAGCTTGCGTTACGATCATGCATTGTGCCTTGTTCATATGTGTTCTAAAAAGTTTGAAGTTTAACTCCTTGAAGTCTTTTCTATGAATTCTGAATCATCCTGCAGATTACTCATACTAATCCTTTATAGATACTGTATTAGGTTTTAAATGAATATGCACAATGAATTTGACGTTGAGTATAAGACGGTATTTTGATGATGATAGTGCTTTCATGCAATTATTTGCTAAACAAATGGCATTTTAAAGCTTTGAAACTTTATGTAAGAGAACCGGAAGATTCTATAAATACACTCAAGGGAGTCCCCACATTTTGGAGTGGGCTCCAAGGATAAGATTTTTGTGGATTCTTTATATTGATTTTCTGGTTTGAATTAGTTCGATGCCACGTAGGAGTCTTTCCGTAGTTTTGTAGTTTGCGCAGAAACTCGATGGTTACGAGCAGTGGTGAATTGCAAGGGAGGCTAAACGGGCCGTAGCCTAGAGCGGCAAGTCCAGGATGCGGAAAATTTGAGGATGAGTGGTCAAGAAAATTACTGGAATGGGAGAAGGGCGGAAAAATTTTTATAACTCTAAATAAATCCGCTTCTGCCGAGACAGTAAGGAACTAGGTCAGTGAGGGACCTAGAGAGTTTGTAAGCACGTGAGTGAGCAAACGAGTGACTTAGAGCATGGGCAAGCATGTGAACGCCCAAAAGAGTGACATACGGAGCGAGGAGCTAGTCAGTGAGTGACTGAGTGACTTGGAGCATAAGCAACCATCTGAATGACCAAAAGTGAATTAGAGAATGTGCAAGCATGTGAATGACCAAAAGTGACCTAGAGAATGTGCAAGCATGTGAATGACCAAAAGTGATCTAGAGAGTGTGCAAGCATGTTATTGACCAAAAAGAGTAAGAAAGCATATGAATGACCAAAAAAATGACTTACAGTATGTGTAAATGTATAAATGATCAAAGAGTGACTTTAAAAGCAAGGAACCATGTCAGTGAGCGACCAAAAACGTGACCTAGAGCGTGTGCGAGTGAGTGACCAAAACAGTGTACAAGCACGTGACTGACCAAATTGTGTGCAAGCATGAGAATGACTAAAAAAATGACCTAGAGAGTGTGAGCATGCGAGTGACCAAAAGAGTGACTTAAAGAATGTGTGAGCATGCGAGTGACCAAAAGAGTGTGTGAGCATGCGAGTGACCAAAAGAGTGGCTCACAGACACAGTCGTATTTATTTACAGAAGTGGAGTCGAGCGAGTTATAGTACAGGGTGTTGAATTTGAGGAATGAGTAGTCAAGAAAATTAGGCAAAATTTCAAAGAGGGGTGACAAAATTCGTGTAGCCCGCAGGTGGTAAGACCATAAATGCGACTTTGGTTACGAGACTGTTTCCATGGATCCCCAACAAACCTGTATATTTCTTCAACTCTTTACGAGGCACGGCTGAAATCGCCAAACCATCGTCAAAACGTCATACCCCCGTTTTTTTAGTAAAGTAGGCTTTCTTCCGATTTTCAGCAGGCGCTGACTAAATAGTATATGGGAAAAGTGTTCCATTCAGAAATGCATATCTTGGGATTGTCAATGCTAAAAATAAGAATGTTTTCAGGAGCGACTGTTAGAGATATGTCATCTCTCAATGCCGCTTAGAGGGTTAATATACATATTTCTTAGTTCACCACCAGCGGAAGATTCTGTAGCGTTTCGTACGGAACACCAGTTACGGACCTACGTGTTTTGTGTTGGAAGTTTACTGCGCGCGCGGACTAAGCATAGGCAGGTAAATGCTCTTACAGTCTGGCCAAGACATCTTGCCTAGTCAGTCAAAAAAAAGAAAAAAGTAAAGAAAAGACGATTGGCTAGTAAAATGCTTCTTGTTGAATTCCAGAAATAAACGCCATGCTGATGCTACTCCAAGAAGAAGAAAAAGAAGAGGTCAGCAACCCTTCAGTGGGTCAGTTGAGCGAAAGAGTCCTGTTCCGCCGTCTGATCCAACCCAAAAAAAAAAAATCAGTATTCAAGTCTGTGGACCTTCTGCTATCGATAACTTGACTTCTTCAAGCCCTGGCAGGCTTTGGTCAGGTGTGTGTGTGTGTGTGTGCGCGCAGTGAAATGAATTTATGTAGACACATGATTCTTTTTCCTCTCTTTCAGACTCAGTGCGAAGACACATAATTGCCATTCCCAAGTGATTCCCAGTGTTGATATTGTTATTAATTGATACAGTACTTTCAGTTCTATTAAAATCTATTGAAGTTAGAGAGGTGTTTGATATATAGAGGAACAGTATCGTGACATTCTGTGTTATATGATTATGGGGGGGGGGGGATTCCGTTCAAAATCGTCCAATGTAGGGAAGTGTCCGCGATATACCGGTGTGTAAGTTGGTAGGTTTTACAATACTGTATATCCAGCTTATAATACGTAGTTCGAAATGATAGTTACCAGCCACTGTGCGGTCGCTTGGTCCCAGTGACGGACTCGCATCGTGGGGACCCGGGTTCGAACCTAACCGATGGGACAGTGGTAGTCGGTTGAAATTGGTTTTCTGTAGTTGATTCCCAACTTCAAATCGTGAATGCCAGCCGATCTGCCCGTTAAAAAGTTTCGCCACAGAAAGTAATTGGTACAAATATTCAGTCATTCACTTCACTCATAGTTTGATACATAAATGGCCAGCCCAGTCGCTGAGCCGCATCTCCCCTTTCTGCTTGGTGGCTCTCTGGTGAGCCCTCTACCGTGGGCAGGCCAGGTCCTACTTTGCCGCACACCAACTCCTGTCATATATCGCCGTACGGCAATTTCCAACCAGTAGAGTTGGATGGGAAATGAAGGCACCACCTATCGGTGCCATCTATATATCGCACCCCAGGCTCGGTAGGTAAGGAACTTGTTTCTGACATTTTCGACCAGATTTGATCCCGTGAACCTTGACTGTAACCTTCATAGTGGGACTCACAGTGCCGAGTCACTACACCACTCGGGCAGCTTGGTGGCTCAGGTGAGCCCTTCGTGTCGCTGTGGCCAGCCCAGATGCTGAGCCACTTCTCTCTCGGCTTGGTGACTCTAGTGAGCCCCCTACCGTGGCCAGGACATGTCCTGGACCCCACGGCCGTCATTTCAACTTGTTCCAGGGCAAAGCACATGTACTCAATGTATGTATACATGTATATATTTGTATCTGTATATATACATATATATACCATTTTTGGTGTATTTTCAAAAGCCGGGGGGGGACAACGGCCCCCTCCTGCCCCCCCCCCTAACTGACGGGCCTGTCCTGGACCAGGTCTACTCTTCTCTGCCCTTCGTGTCACTGTGGCCAGCCCAAGTGTTGGGCCACATCACCTCTCTCTCTCTAATTGGTGACCAACAATAATTGAAAATCACACTAGTAAAAGATCGCCAATCTGAAACCAAAACCAGACGTATTAGACGGGGGGGGGGGGAAGGTGTCTTAAACTCGTGGCCCATGGGCCACATTTGGCCCCCGGAACTTTTTGTCGTGGCCCGCCGATCATTTTCAGAAAATGGTTGAGAACGTTGAAAAACGATTAATTCTATAAAGAATTAAAGATCAAAGAAATAATGCCGGAACAAATTGATGAAAATTCCAGATTGATGAAATAAATAAGATAAATTAATGAGAGGAGTAATTTCGTAATTTCTGATTAAGTATTTATACAGAATCATTTAAATTGACTTGAAATTGAATTTAATCGCGCAATTAATTAATTTAATCAGTAATTAATTAAAAACTTTTCAGAATTGATGAAACAACTAATCAAAATTGATAATTAATTAAAGAAACAATATTAGAACAAATGAAAGTCTGCAATTATTTTTGTTCCTGTTCAATTCGGGGGGCGCCATTGGCCCTTTCTATTAGGATGGCACTAAATTACATGAGTTAGTGGTCCACGGACATGGTGGGAAGTTTCAATTGCCTGCCGCGTCTAAAAGGGCGAAGACCCATGTATTAGACCAGTGGTTCTCAACCTTTTTTTGACTCGCGGAGCCCTTTTCGGTCTATAATTTCTATAGCGAAGCCCTGCTTGACTCGAGAAGCCTTTTTTGTGAATAGTTTTTATGGTGGAACCCTGTAAGCCTCTTTTTTTTATTTACTTATCAAATTAACTAATTTATTTTATTTCCCTCGAGTGATCGCGGAGCCTCTGGGAAGTGCACACGGAGCACTGGTTGAGAACCGCTGTATTAGACCAATTTATTAGACATAGGTATTAAAAAACTCCTTTTTTTGTGCTTCAATGTGTTATAATTTACATAATATATTTTTTTTCATTTTGATATCAGTAAACAAAATTTTGAAAAATACGGATATATCGTTTATTTTATGCAAGTACGGTCCGGGGATGGACTAAACGTTCAAAATATGGACTATCCGCTGAATACGGACGTCTAGTCATTTTGAAAATACATAAATATACATTAACATGTTGTATACGTGTATGAACACGCGTACGATGGATTTAAAGCTGATACTTATCATAGACATATTGCGCAACAAATCATCAATAAGTACCTTCGTTATTAACACCAGCACTTTTATCTCTCTGTCATAAGAAACAGGTTGATATATGTATATAGATGTTATGAAACCTACTCTTTTTCACCAAAAAAAACTTCTTCATTATTATCTTTATTGAATTAAAATGTGAATCTCTCTCTCTCTCTCTCTCTCTCTCTCCCGAAAATCGCATACGCGTATCCATCGACAAGCACAGGCAAGTAAAAGGAAGGATTAGAGACAAAACGAAAGACACTCTTGCATATAATCCCGCAACGATCGTGGATTTCTCATAACAAACACGTGCTGCTCCTAATCCTAAAATTTCCATTACTCCAAATAGCTATTGATAAAATACTTATGAGATAAATTTTGGCCTAGAAAAATAAACAAATCCTGTTGAAAATCGCTTCTCTCTATGGTTTTATTGACTCCAAAACTGTGGTGTATAAAAATTCAATGTGGTGGTGTTTTTTTTTTCTTATCTCTATTCCAGAGAAGAAGTCTTTTGAGAAAAAACTAACCTTCATGCCAAGTGGTTCGAAACTAAATTATAAGAGCAAAAAAAAAATAGTTTTCCTCTCTTTCCAGACTTTAACTTTCCCTTGTTGTTTTTTTTTTTTGCCAAGTTTCTCCGGCTTTTTTCAAAATATCTGTTTATGGATTTTGCTTGAGGAAACGATTTCGGAATAATTCCTTTCAACGTGTCCAAGTCCATCATCAAAGTTAACCACAACCTTCAGGCAAGTTTTATTCAAAGTCCTTCTCCATATAATATCATCGCCGCTAAAATACGACATTTAAATAAAGAGATTGAGGCTAAGACTGAAACTACTTAATCTTTTATCGTTTTGGGTGATGATACTCTTTTCGATAAGTCAATGAAAATTTGTTTCAAGACCATATAATTTGTTTATTTGTTTTTGTCTTTTGTTGTTGTTTTTTTCGAATACTATTTTTTAAAGATATATGTTATGTATTTTAAGGCCCCGTGAAACTCTGTTCGCAAAGCTTTCGCTAATAATGATAGTAATTAAAGAAATTGTTCTCAATCTGTTTGGAATTTGAAAGACTGTTGCCTGGTCATGGCCTGGCCACGGCGGAGGGCTCACCCGAGCCGACAAGCTGACGAGGGAAGACGTGGTCCAGGATCTGGTGGTGCTTGGCCGCAGAGAACAACAAAGGGTTCAAGCTCAATAGAATGACATCATAAGCACTCATCGAAATAAATTGTATAATAGAAATATTTAAATCTGTATATACTTTTTTTTTAAACAATGTGTTTATATATTCGTGTATTTTATATGCATAATAAAGAGCACCCGACATCGCCCAGCGCCGTCATCTGGGGCAATGGTTAAAATTGAGAATGGTCGATATAGCCTGGGCGGTGCACGGTATGAAATGTTGCCTGATCACTTTTGCTTCTTTTAGTAGAAGTCAAGGTCTTAAGAAGTGCGCCCGAATGGTGCAGTGGGAAGATGCTCATATACGACCTTGAAAACTACCGTCAGAACCGTATGTTCGATCCTGGGGAAAAGCATGGATATAACAAATATAATATTCTTTCCCTACCGTACCTGAGGTGACCACCAATCGAATGTATTTCTGAAGCAGCTCGATCGGTTGTAAATTGCTGTATGGCAAAATGATCGAAGCCAGTATGCGGTAGTAGATCTTAAAAGGCGTCTTAGGCCGGTCGTCCACTTGATTGAAGCGATAAACAAGTCGCGTGTAGGTGTCTGTATCTGCTAGACTGATCCCATTGCACAGAATTTATGAGAACTTCGTGCATTAAGCCGAGTTTTCCTAGGAGTAGAATTTCTGCTCCGGATGCAGCGTGAAAATGCTGATTAGTTAAAAAGCTGAAATTCGGATTCTTTTGACAAATCAGCGTTTTCATGCTGCACGTACCATGTAAAACCCGGCTTTAGCAGCGATATCCAGCTTGTGATTTTAGTCTGCAACAGTAGAGATAAAAATTTCCTTTCTTAATGGGATTTCATGCCTCTCACCGTATCGGCGCAGTACGGTTGTTTAGTTCTTTTTTTTTTTCGTGTCACTAGCTATATTTTGGTTTCCTCTCCTCCTCGGTCTCTCCCTCTCCCTCCTTCCCGCGTGAACATGGAAACTGAAATTTGATAATTGCCGTTCATGGGTTGTGATGTTAAGTAGTAAGTGATTAAATATAATCATTTATTTACAACAAGAACGCCTTCTCCGAGTTTGTATCAGATGTCTCATTAAGTATTGGACTTTTGATTAATTTTCTCAAAAATTTTAGTTTTTGCATATTATTTCTTGCCGCATGTTGTCGCTTCTAATGGACGACCGGCCTTTAACCTCTGCATGAGCGTTGCAAAACCAATCGAAAGACTAATACATTTATCTGTTAATCTTTTAGCATTCTGCTGAAAGATATAGAATTCGGATAAGTGAGGCTGAACGGATAAGCATACGAGACCGACCCCTATGTCAAATTAGGACCTCCAAATCATTCCAGTTTTTTTCATTCATTCTAATCTTTCATTAATGTTTTTATTTATCACTCAAGTCGTAGATATTTCCTTTTTATTGGCAATTCAATTCAGCGTTGCACCACCAAAAGGACATTTTTTATGGAAGCAAGAGAGGAGTCCCTAGGCCTTCAAACTCGTTAAAACAATCCTACTTCCGATGTGTACAGCAATAAATGGTAACCGCAAACGGTACAGAATAATATACAATATATTCAAGGAATCTGAAAGTAAAGACGAAAAAATTAAACCACTAATTTTCAATAAACTTTTCTGAGCCCGATATGACCAAGATCAGGACTTGCGACTCAGTGGTTGAGAAACAATAACTTAGAGCAGCGTGAAAATTGCAATCGGTGGATAATGAAGTAAGTTTAAACGAGGCCTGCCTTCGAGTGTAGGGCCATCCGAGCATATCCCAGGGATTTTTGGTGCATAGGAATCATAGGAATTTTTGGTGCCAGGCAGGCCTATCATTTCGGGGGGTTGGGGGCCATTGCCCCCCTGGCTTTTGAAAATACATTATAAATGGTATATATATATGCAAATATATATATATATATATATATATATATATATATATACACATACATGTTGTTTGCATGAGTACATGTTGTTTGTCCCCCCCCCCAGAAAAAGTTTGCACCTCCCCCACTGGAAAAAGTTGAAATGCCGGCCCTGGGGTGCCAGGGCTTCGTGTTAGAAGATCGAAATTTAAAAAAATATGTTTAAAAAATATGTTTATTATTAATTTTACAAATAATACAGCGTACAAGATTCTAAAATTTAAGTGACTAGTATTTCAGATAAGGGGTAGGTAGGGGGGGCAGGGACTCAAATCTGTCAAAGTTTTACGATATCATGGAGATTTCTCTCCCTCTTTTAATTTTATTCCTTGGAAAGCTCATTAATTATCTTAAAATTTGATACATATAAATGCGATATCAAGTCTGAAGTGCAAAAGAGGATTTCTTGAAAATAAATACTAAATAAAATAATGCACGATTTGAACAAGCTCCCCCATCAAATTCTTGTTCGAAATTCATTGTTATCCACATAATCATAACCCCATTCAGATGATCGGAAAAATGTCCGGGGCTCGTGGATTCAGAAAAGCTCCATAGATGATGTAATTAAATTTTCGAAGAATAGCTTCCGTGACATCTGACTCAGGGATGGGGATTCTGTAGATAATTTTTATATCATATTTCACTTAAATGCTTACACTTCTGTGTTATTTTTCCACCTCCCACGATTCCCAATTTATTTTATTTTCATCCATTCAAAGGGCCCATTCAAACTATCCCAGATTTACAAGAGGGTCTTATGCCCCTTGGTTGGGAACCACTAATTTAGACCAAGACTAGTGACTCAAAAAAAGTTGAAAGCCCGCAGTAAAAAAATCTATATTATTTTCAAACTATGTGCAACTCAGCATGATCAGGTAAAAAGTCTATTTTTACTTAAATATTTTAAGGTTATTTATGCAGTTTTAATTCTTAATCTTCTTAAAATTAACTATATTAATATTCATTCATTGGTCGTTCATGCCTTAAGCTAAGAGAGATTAAATATTATTCAAATGCTAATCCGACAACGTTAACGATACCTCAATATTCAATCCACACAGTCTGATTTTGTCGCATATTTTATCTTGAGTGAAAACAATTTAAAATACAAAAAACCCATATCGCAATTAAAACACTATCCAAAGACGCTCATGCTCGAATATAATTACCATCAACTGGCACCACCTCGCGCCAGTTTGAAAGCGTCAAATAAAAAGAAAGTATAATTTTCACGCCTTGACATTTTTATTAGGATAAGAAAGTACACAAAAACAACTTTCTAAGCATTCTTACGGTAAAAATACAAAAAATAAAAAAAAAATAAAAATCCGACATTTTTTTTCCCATGCCAACCACCTGCAAAGTCCATGAAAGAAAAATTAAGAAAATAAAAGACAAAAAAAAAAAACATTATTGAGGACAAACTTTTTCTCATCGCTTTCACTAGATAGATCACTTCAAAACCAATTTAAGATCAACGCACCAGCACTCAGAAAACTTCATTGAATAAAGGAAAAGAGAGAAAATACGCTAAAAAGTATGCACATAAATCGTCGAAAACTACCCGTGACGCAAATTTTTGTCCCTCACGCGAGGGGAAAACGCCGAAAATGAAGTGAAGTGCAGTGCTGAAGAGGACGGGGATAAAAAGACCGCGGTACCAACTGGATTTCCCCAGTTTCTTTTCCCTTTGCTGACCCATTTTTAGGGAGTTTTCTTTTAGTTTCTTTCCTTCAAGTAACTTTACTAACGTCCCACTTTAATAACGTACAGCGAAAGAAAAAAGCCTAGCAGGCGTTGACCGATCCTTAGCTTTAAACCCCTTTTATAACAAACACCCTCAAACCAACCTCATGTGATCACTCGTATCGTATTCCCTGTCAGCAGCATAAACGTCTCAAAAAAGACAAGATGGCGAAGTCACATACTGTGGAACCCTGTTTATATAACGTTCAAGACACCACTTCAAAACGTCGTACAAATGCAAAAAAAGTGCACAACTGAAACCTAGTTTTAACACAATTCGGCTCAATTTTTTTTCGAGCTGATAAATTTTTTTTCATAGTTGATGACACGTAGTAAAAGCTGATAAAATTATTTAAAAGAATCTATTTCGAATAGTATTGCTTACACAGGGCCTTATTGAAGACCTGCAAAGCCTCAAATAACGCGCATACGATATATTTGAAATAATATACAGTGAAACCTATACGAAACAGAACGTCAAGAGACTGAAATAATATTCCGTTTTATGAAAGTGCAAATCAAAGCCCTAATCATTGAACACAGACTATATGTTGATTCCATTTAACACAGGTTACCCATCTCATGTAGTGTCTGTCTTAGCAGGTTTCACTTCATTTACTCTCCAAATATATAACTACCTATCTTTTAATTCGAACTATAGAAAGAAAAAAAAATCGGATTGCAAACTTTAAGGCATATATATGATTAAATAATAATACGTGTACATGATTAAATCATTAAAACTGAAAACTATATAGTTTTTAGTTTTTATGATTGCATTTTTAATTGGGCTGCTGTATTTTTGGAATATATGACATCCATATTTGCTATGGGCATTTTTTTCTCAGCCACGTCGTTGGGCATTTTGCCTGTTGTGGCCTTGTATTTGTATTTGTATATACATATAAATGGGGACATCTATTAGAGAATTCAAAACATAAAATGAAAAGAACATGGACCTCACCTTATATGCAAAGGATATTCTTAATTTTTACCTTCAAACTGACTGCAGTAATGAACGTTTAACGCTGAACTACCACGCGGTCATTCTGACCGCTTTTTCAAACTCTGATCACCATTTATAACTCTATTTTTCAAAATTTTAAAATTTCCCTACATGACTTTTCCCGATTCGTAGAAAGGAATTTTCTGGAGCAAAAACAAATTTTAGTGACGTGTTTATGGTACCTCCAAAAAAAAAAAAAAATTTAATCCTATTGACAGAAGTATTTTTTTAAATCGAAATTTGGGGTTCGACTCGAAATTGAAAATCCTAGTTGGGCATTTTGCCTGTTGTGGCGTTGTTTTTGTATTTTTGTATTTTTTGTATTTTGAAAACGCCGTCTAATTGAAATTACGCGATGTGTAAATGAAATATTTTAACATTAAAATGTCTAAGAATAATACGTCGTATCTATATGAAAGTCTTATAAATGAGAGTTGTTTAAACTGGGTTCCACTGTAAATGAAAATAGGGAAGAAATTCGAAGATATACGAATTTATCCTGAAGAGAGATTTTTCTTTTCTCTCTTTCTTCCTTCAATGACTGGTTTTCATCTAATTTTAGAAATTTAAGGAACTTTTTTCAATTCACTACTAATGATTCTTTTTTTCTAAGTATGAGGATATGGATGCTGGATGAAGAAATAGCTATTAAAAGATTTTTTTTTTGACGAAGAAAAGAAAGTGATTTTCATCTGTGTGAATGGATTTTTTTCAACAACTTCATCCTCCTATTTTTTCTCCAAAAATCTGAAAGGAAAAAATCGTGGTGGGAAAAGGTAATAGAAATTCACTGTTAAGGTCAACAGCAGGGAAAAGGATTTAGTTTAATAAAATAAGCGCATTATTGTAAGTAATTGAACACCGTGACGGTGAGTTGTTGGACATGAACAAATAAACACATGGACGGACAGACGCATATGAATTACTTCCTTCGTCTAGCTTTATTATATTCGTATTTATATAAAGGCTGTCCCAAATTGTTTGCACAGTAGATATAATCCCTGCAGCCGTTTGACTTTAGAAACATATTTTTAAATGGAAAAAGTTTTCAAATGACGTGCAGTTCCTTAAAATCTCAAAATTTGTTTTGAGGGGTCGTATACATAAGAAAAAAATAAATTAACTTTTTATGGAGTACCCATGGGCTGAAAGTTCCAATTCTTGAAATGTAGATCCCGTTCTGAAAGGTCATTTGCGAGTTTTCACATTTTTGAATGCAATATTGATCGAGATATTAAATATATATACGTATTTACTCACATATGAGACGATCTCGTGTATAATACGAAGTAGTATTGTAAAAATGAAGTACATAAACACTAGATTTATTAATTTCGTTTTTTAACTCCTTACTTCGTTTATTCTACGATAATAGCATAATATTTTAAGGGCGAGACGACGTAAATGCCGCGCGTGGCATAAGTGACGTATTGTGTAGGGGATTTCGGAATAACTTATTACAAAATTCTGCTTCAGCACCCACTGCACCCCTGGATGCAACTGTCGGGATCCCTGTGTCTGGCCCAGGGCCCTGAATCAAACGTGGGGGGAACAATTGAAAGCTTTTACAAATTCTGAAATCATGTCCTTCATAAATTCAGAATTTTCATTAATTCTGAAACTATTTCTCTAATAAGTTTTTTCGATTGCTTTATTCATAAATTTTCGATTTTACTTTATGATTCTGACTGATTTTTTCATCAATGTTGGATCTTCAATGAATTCCGAATTATCATTTTGAATTGCCTTTCAAAACTCTATTGTTAGTTCTGGAGTTAATTTTCAAACTAATTCAAGTTTTTCATTGATTTTTTTTTCTTTTGTTTTTTAGCGACATTTTTTCATTTAGATATTCACTCACGCATATAGGACGACTTAAGTTTTTGAAGCAGGGGAAAATTGAATAAAAATCTCGTTCTATACGCGAGTAAATCTATATATATAAAATTGATTTTCTGTCTGTGTGTGTATGTATGTATGTTCTCTATACAAATCTACAATTTTAGATCGATCGTCACCAAATTTTGCATGTATACCCGACTTGAACGATAGGCTACTTTAAAATTTCGTCAGAGCAGGGCAAATGCCCCAAATGGGCAAAAAACGGTTGGGCAACAATGGTTTTTGGGCCTCAACAATCACTTTCCGAACGTTTACTTTGGTTACCGTGGTTCCCTAGCAATGCGTTACAGACGTGTTTTATGTCTTTACAATGGTTTGTCACTTCTCTAATCCTGTTAGCATATGTATATGTATAATCGTTTATGCCTTTATAACGGTTGGCCACATTTTCAATGGTCTCAGTAATGAGGCTTTTTGAATAGACGTCATAATCATCATCAGCATCGCTTTGAGGGTCAAGAAAAGGGTGATCCTCATAGAAATCAGTGTTAAAATTGCCGATTTTACTGTAGAAATGCGGAAATTTTGCGGGTTTTTCCGCCACACATCAATAATTTTAAAAAATTTTGTTGAATACTAGATTTTTGAAATATTGAGTTGGCTTAGAGATATACATATATATTATACGAAGCGCAGGAGATTAAATATGAAGTGATTAGCCAGACCTACTTTTGAGTTGAGATCCATGCAATAACATTGATTTCAACTTTTTATTTATATCTTCTGAAGTAAGAAAATTAATGTCTCCTTATTGTCTAACTGCATAAATTCATATAGTTTAGGATGTTTTTAAAATCAATTATGGGCTCATGAAGTACATCGAAGAAATTCCAGTTTTAATATTTTTTGACGCAGAAACAGGCAGATGAATAACTAGAACTTCGGGGGGGGGGGGTGAAAATCGAAATACCTGGCATCCCTTGAAAAAGAAAAAATATATATATTGATTTCTACGTTTCTTTAAATCTAGATTTGTTTATTTCATGAGACGCGCAGCAAGTCGCCATATTGGTTCAACTTGAACACGGTTTGTATGTCCCTCAAAGAAAGAGGGAGATATCACGTGATCCAAAAAATCCTCATTGAAGAAAACCCGGGCAACGCCGGGTATTATAGCTAGTACAGTATAAAATCCACTGTGGCTTGGTCACTTATCACCGTATTGGCAAGTTTTCATAGGCTCAAAGCTTGCCATTTTTAGGAACTGTACACAAATAGAATGAACTCGCCGCTGTGGTGGTCGAGTGGTCATAGTGACGGACTCGCATCGCGGGGACCCGGGTTCGAGCCCCACCGTCGCCACAGTGGTGGTCGGCTGAAGTTGGTTTTCTGTGGTTCCCAACTTCGAGGCGCAAATGCGAGCCGATCTCCCCGTTAAAAAGTCTCGCCACAGAGAGCAACAGACCTACAAACAATACAAATATTCAGTCACTACACATCACTCACTTCACTTCTGAGATATAGGTGGCAGCACTGAAAAATCATGCACAACACTAAATACGCACTAAGACTGTTAGATACACATACTTACACTTCCGGCACATCTCACTAGGTAGTAAATTGCCCATGGCGATAGACCTGAGTTGTGCTCGGCTTAAAAAAAAAAAAAAAAAAAAATAGAATGAACTCAATATAATTTCAATTTATTCACCACGAATAGCAATTATATTTTCACGATCACAAAATTTTTAGTTTTTAATTGAATATACGTTTTGTAATCATTGGTTACAAATGTCGAAAACTTCGAAGTCAAATATCTCCGTTAATATTGCACCTGAAAATATGCAATTTTTTTATAAATGATCAGATCCGCATTTACATTTCACTTATTGGAGGTTTCAGCACACAGAGGTTCAACATAAAAACTTTAATTTTATAATTCTTATAATGTATACGACCCCTTGGAAAATTTTAATCATTTTGAGTAACCATTTAAAACCTTTTTGTAATTGAAAGTAAGTTTCTAAAGTCAAAGGCTGCAAAGATATCTGTGAAAACAATTTAGGATAGCCTGAATTGATAAGACTCTAAAATTCTCGAAACAACATAAATATCAGCAATTTTCCTTTAAGGTTAATTAAAATAAAGAGGTTAATAGAAATATGCACTCAGGGAGATTTCAAATATTGTTGAAATTCCTTGACGTTTGTTGATTTGCATATCCATTTTCTTAGTTACTTGGTTATCGTCATAATAATTACTATGTATGAACAGAAAAAAAAAGCCTTTAACATTTTTCGATTAAGAATTTAAAAAAGGATTGAGAAAAGCAAAATTGGGGTTAGAAATTACAGTATAGTCGTTTCTTTGAATAGAATGCAATTGTAATTTCAGATTCGTATTTTTCATTTCGTCAATTGATTTCTATCCTGATTCTTACTAATTAATTTGTTTTTGAAAAATAAAAAAGAAGTTTTTGAAATATTTATAATATAATATAATTTTTTCTATATATATATATATATATATATATATATATAAAAGATTATAAGATAATTTTTTCCGAAGATTTTAAGATAAATTTTCTTGCAAATTTTTCGATAATTTTCTGAAGATTTTGAGGTAATTTTTTCCTAAAGATTTTGAGGTAAATTTTTCCTGTAGATTTTAAGATAATGTTTCCAGGTGATTTTAATTTTTCCTGAACATTTTAAGTTAAGTTAAAAACAATTCTTTCTGCAGTATTAAAGTAATTTTAAAGCAATACTTCCTGCAGATTTTAAGATAATTCGAGTTAATTTTTCTTACATATTTCAAGATAGTTTTTCCTGAAGCCTTTAATGTAATTCTAAAATTAATTTCACCTGAAGATTTTGATGTAATTTTCCTGCAGATTTTAAGATAATTTCTCCTGCAAATTTTAGGAAAATTTTATGACAGTTTTTCCCGCAGCTTTTAAATAATTTCAATTTAATTTTTCTTGAAGATTTTAATACACTCACAATTTGAGGTATAGATAGCAGCACTGAAAAATCTGACACAACACTGTGTACACACGCACACTGTTTGGTGCATACACTTTATTCCAGACTCTGCCACGAAGCTGGGCTGGAAGAGATCTCGGCAACGGGATAAGTCCGGTGGCAGAGTCCCTGGCGTTCATTCATTTACGCAGATTTTAATACAATGTTTCCTGAAGATTTTAATACAATGTTTCCTGAAGATTTTAATACAATGTTTCCTGAAGATTTTAATACAATGTTTCCTGAAGATTTTAATACAATGTTTCCTGAAGATTTTAATACAATGTTTCCTGAAGATTTTAATACAATGTTTCCTGAAGATTTTAATACAATGTTTCCTGAAGATTTTTAAATAGTTTTCCCGGAAACTTTTAAGGTAATTTTAAAATTAATTTTTTTCTGAAGATTTTAAGATAATTTTTCCTGTGGATTTTAACATTGTTTTTTCCTGCGGCACATTAATTAAAAACTGATCCCCAATTCCAATCTAAGAATTATAACAGTTGTGTTTTTTCTTTGATAGGTGACAGCAGGAGTTATAGTTCAATGATTGTTTTTACATGTAATATAATACTTTACTCTGTGTAGTTATTTTCAATATTTTCTAAAAGGCATACTTTTTCCGTATAAAAAATATAAAATTATATATAAGTATATAAAATTTTATTTTTACCTGTATATTGGTTACCTGTATATTGGATGCAGAAGCAAAACTTTGAAAAATTCAAATGACAATACTCATTTTTGGGCATTTCAAAGTGATTGGGACAATAAAAGAAATCATGAATATTGTTGAAATGGTAATTGTAGCACCATAAACGCCAGGGCAGGACACAGACTAAGAAAGATCTAGCCAAGGGGTTGGTGCATTAACCGCTCTGTCAGGGACTTCCTGCTAATTATGTTGCTGTGTTTTTGAAGTGTATGACATCCATATTTGTTGTGGGCACCTTTTTCTCAGCCACCTCGTTGGGCATTTTGCCTGTTGTGGCATTGTTTTTGTATTTGTATTTGTATTTATGGACAAAAGTAACAAAGAAAGACACCATTTTTTACATGATGAATAAGTTTACAAATCATGGACGCTTAGAGTCTGACAATGCTTCCGTGAACACGGAGATTTTTGCTGCAGAGTCTATAGTATTGAGAGTCTAGAAAGTACTGAGAGTCTAGTATTGCAAGAGAAAAATTTTCCCATACTGTATGAGGTGTCATGCTATTCTGTCATTCCGCAAAGATATATAAATTCTGTGCGCAGAGAAACCAAGGGTCTGGGCGGGTGAAATAAAGGAGAATGCGCCCCAACCTGGAAAAGGGGCATCCTTGGTACCACTGAAATAAAAAAAATTTTATACAGTTAATTTAGTGGGATTTTTTTAAACAGAGAACTGATGTTTAGTATTTTTTATATTTAATAATGACAGCAAGGGAAAACCCCTGCTGTCATATCTCTCTCATCACCCCCAAGTCAAGCGAACCCATAGGATCCTATGTTCCTATGTTATACACATAGCTTCTATCGCCCCCAGGTTGAGGGATGATATTACCCACTTTGGAAAACACTGCCTTAACGCATGGCCCCGCCAAGTACGGCCCGGAAGGCCTTCTCTGCCGCTTGCGAGCCAGAAACTTGTGGGTGACGTATGGCATATATTGGGGTGATCATATCACCTGTATTTTATGGAGCATTCGGGTAATTTTGCCGTCCAAACTTTTTTTTATAAAAAATGTTCCGTTTTTACCGCTTTTTTTTCAACGAGGCTAAATCGAATTTTTTTTAAATCACGAATTAAGATTATTTTCCTGATTTTTAAACTTTATGTTAACTCTATCATAATTAAGGAAACATTTATTTTCTGGATATTATGCTGAGGTGAACTCGGCATAATATCCAGAAAATAAAATAAATGTTTCCCTGATATTTCGGGCTGATAAAAAGCCATCTATATCCCTCTATCATAATTAATTTTAGTCATGTAAAATACCGTATATTCATCTTACACATTTGTCAAAAATATACGGTTTTTTTTTTTTTGTGAATTACGTTTTTACCCATAGAGACTTGTAGCAGCCTCTAATTCCGTTGACGATCTCGCAGCAACTTTCGGTGATAACTGGCACCTTTGACAATTTTTTGGCTGCAATTAGCAACTTTAAGTACTCTAACCGCCTAAGAGTAGACAATTTTTTTTTGGCTGCGGGTTAATGACTTTATTTGCCTTTGAAAGTTTTTCTGGCTGTAATTGGCACCTTTACTAAGCTTTGGGCAGTTTTTTTGGGTATAATTGGTGACCAAACTTTCATTTCATAAATTCTTTTTTGGTTATAATTGGAGATATTCCATATGGAACACGATTTCCCGCATTTCTGTGAACGAAATTTGGTCAGCCGCAGTATTTATCGTGTTTTTCGACAGGAACACATTCCGCAGGCCGGGTGGAACCCCTTAGCGGGTCGTAAGTTGTGCTCTCCACTGTCAAGAGCGTACCCAGGATCTGAAATAGGAGGGGGGGGGGGATGAATCATCGATACTAAATTAATACGTCTGTGCTTTGTGTCAATTACTAGACTTTAATTTCTTTCTGGGCCCCTTCCCCCCCCCCCTCGCTGGGTATGCCCCCTGTCCTAATTCATATCAAACTCCGCAGAGCGCTCTTGTTCGTGGTGCTGCCATCTAGCAGTTATATATCAAAGCATGAATGAGTTTATCACTGAATTTTAACATCACAATATATATATATTGGATCGTTTCTCTTTCTCTCTCTCTCTCTCTCAATCTTAAAATAAAGTACCATATTTTAAACGTGTATAAGAAACGCCTTCTCGCCAAAAATTGGAGAGTTTCTTATATATGGATATTATTAATGATATATATTTTTCCTCTAATGAGCCCCCAAAAGTCGGGGGGGGGGGGTTCCTGGAATTAAATCGAAATTAAACTGACTTAATAGAAATTGAAGTCGTGTTTGTATTTATTACATGTGGCTATTCATAGGTTCAAATACAATGTCCATACAATTTACTGCTTTCATCAGCAACCACAACTTTTTCATTGATTCTTTTTTTTACCTCAAAAAATAGCAATAATTCATTCACTTTTTGCTCTTTCTTAAAAAATATATTTTTTTCAAGCACGGGAATATTTTCCTCAAGAGTCATGTTTTTTCAGAAATGACGTTTAAGGTCGTGCCATAATTAGAATTCGAATCTTGAGTACACGTTATATGAATTTTTGTATTAAATTACGTTGTTTTTACAACATTTTGGGACCATAATCACTAGAACCCAGATTATATGAACTAAAAAGTGATGAAATATCAGGGACGTAGCCAGAAATTTTGTTTCGGGGGAGGGGGAGAACCAAAGTGATAGAACAATAGATTCTGCCATCTTTTTCCCTTTTTTCGGTCATTTTCTCACATTTCCGGGGGAGGGGGCAGACCCCCCAAGTCCCCCCCCCCCCTACGCCCTTGTGAAATACGCTCTATAAATATGCAATTATGCACTTGAAAATGGCGAAATATGCATTTAAAAACGCAAAATATGCACTTAAAAACGTGAAATATGCACTAAAAAATCTTGGAAAACTTAAATATTCCAAAATACGTACCACGAAAATGAGAAAATACGCGTCAACAAAATCCTCATGCAAAAAAAAAACGATGTTTTTATAAAATGCATATTTTACATTTCTTATAGCGCATATTTAAATGCATGTGCACATATGCATTTGCATATAATCCGGGCTCTAATAATCACCAGAGGGACCCCCCGCCCCCCCCCCCGGCCTTCCACACCAACAACTTAGCAAGTTTTGGCTGAGTCCGCTCCATTCGAAGCTGAAGGAATCTGCCTTTGCTCCATTAGTAGCTGAAGATATCTGCCTCGGTGGCATTCACAGCTGAAGATGCCCGACTCCACTTCATTCGCAGCTGAAGAAGTGTTCCTTCGCTCAGGCAAGGATCCAATTGATGAGGGGGGGGGGGGGAAGATAAAGTAGGAAATATCTCCCCTCCCACGAGCCGAATAATATGGGAAAATTTGATTTGTCTATCCCGTAAAATAGGGGATCGTTCAAAGAACTTACACAATTCGCCTCCCCCCCCCCCCCATATCGTCCTGAATCTGCACCTGCATTTTCAGATCAAAGAAAGAGGAACATCAAGGAAAAATTGCCTTTTAAAATGATTTTGAATTTGTTACGCGAAGCTTTGAATATTTGCCAAAAATGAAAAGCAAATGGGTAAATATCCAAAACAAACTTTGTCGTGGATATGACATTACATGAAAATGGAAAAAAAACACATTTGAGTAACATTTGAACCAAACAATTACGTACATTATCTTTTCTTTCATTATTCACTAAACGAATATAAATACAGTCGACGCTCGATATAACGAGCCCCTTCGTCGCGCCGAAAGTGGACGTTATATTGGTAGGTTCGTTACATCGGAAGTAAAACATGTATGATAGTCGTTCTATGAAAACATTTGGGACTTATCCTACCGTTCGTTATAGTGGAATGGCCGCTATAACGTGGGGTGGTTATAACGAGCGTCGACGGTATTTTAATTTTTTAATGATAAATTTTCTACCCGCTTTCAGTCGTTGTAATATTCATCTTCGTGCAATTTAAATTTCGCCATAATTTTATAATTGATCGAAACTACATTCTATTAGAACGTTGGATAATATAAAATTTACGATCAAATTTTCCAATGTATTAGTGTCATTAGAAGACGAAATTTGCTAAACGGGAAACTGCTATAGAATCCAGTAGCGTCGTTGGGAAAGAGGTGCTCGTAACTATATTTTTGCGAGCACCCCTGGTTCCAACGCTGCTAGGGTTAATATGCGAGCTATGGCTCAGCCCCTCCAGGATGTGGGGGGAGAGGCCATAACCCTTTGGCCATGGCCCCCACATCCTGAAACAGGGCCCCTAGGATGGGATCTTTGGCGGGTCCCTTTATAGTGAATTTATGGCGTGAAAAAACAAAAAAATTATGAGAATCGTCCCGGGCCCCAGGGCTGGAGCCCTGTCAGCCTCCCCCTTGTGGGGGGCCATGCCTTTGGCCCTTGCTTAGGCCGCACCGTGTAACCTACAGGCGGAAAAACCTGAATTAATCCTCCTCCAGGTGCTCGAGCACCCACAGTATTTTGCAGCAAGGGCAGCCCCAGAATTCATTCATAAATCAAAATTTCCTACGCAAAACTCTCAGGACAGTTCACGACGGCCTTCGCACATACAGTTACTTATGAAATAAAATGTATACGTGTGTTATATGTGGCAGTAATTTTTTTTTTTTAAAAGATTAATACATCGATCACACACACATCGGGACAGAAGCGATCGGCACCCGATAGGTGGCGCCACCAAATGGTTGCTCCGAGCGATTATGCCAGCTGAGAGAAGGAAATGACAACAGGGGAGGCGGTTGCTGTGTGTGTCACGTCACTGAATTGGTTTTCCGGTTGTTGCGGAATTTGGCCGTGACGTGAAAAGAGACCTCCCTATTGAACCACAAAGCGAATATCCTCGATTTCAGTAGCGTATTTGGCTGTCGCTAACTCAATGCTACGGAGAAAGAATTCGGCATCGGTAGCGTGGCCGAGCGGTCTAAGGCGCTGGTTTTAGGCACCAGTCTCTCTGAGGCGTGGGTTCGAATCCCACCGCTGCCAAGCGATGGTTTTATTTGCATGAATTAACATGATTGTAATTAAATAATCCTTTTGGAAAATCAACACAAAAACTGACTCAACACTGGTGAGTGTTTTCGAAGAAATAATCGGCATTCGTGCCACTCGTTTTTGATCGTATATAAATGGAAATCCTCCTATCACCTGATGAATATTGACTGGCTTCATTTTTGTTGATAATTGATTTTTTTTAATTAAGTAATTATTTTTTTAATAATCATGAAAACTATATCTTGGAAAAATTCTGAATATGTTGGACTTGTTTTGAGATGGAGTCTAAAAAAACACTTTTACTGTTCACAAGTTCGTATAATCTGAAATATTTGCAGTTAATTTCAAATGCATAGGCTTAAACTTGTATAAGGCCCATAGACCCGAAGACCCCCCAAATATTTGCCACCATTTCCATAATACCTATAGAGATATTGGGTTTGAGGTCCCCTCTTCCTCCCTCCCTCAATATTTTCGAGCCCCATCTCAATATTTCCAATAAAATTACGCCTATGATCATGGTCAATGCAAGATATCACTACTTGGCAAAAGATGCTGAAACATGGCTTGTGATGTACAAGGGCAGCCCTGGTACATTACACACAACATGTTAGAAATTAATAAGTTTTCTTGTTGACCTACCTCTCTCTGTAAGCAGGGCTACCTGAATAACGTCATGGGCCTCTGAGTATAGTGATGTTATTGGGCACCCCCCACCTAGGGAAATCAGGGTCAGATCTCTTTGTTGTAGACATGGGCAGAGATACGGAAGGGGGCATTGCTCCCACGTCAAAGGCGGACTGATCCCAATGTATATGCGTATATATGAATTGGCATCATCATCATGCCTCCCCCTAGCAATCATCATCGTGCCTCTCTCCCAGACTTTCAAGTCTATTTCCTGGTTGTGGAGGCTCTCCCTCTCCCCCCCCCCCCCCCCCCACGGACACGAAGCATCCAGGCCCATGCGTTTAGAGACAACCCTCAAAGATCAGTATGTACTCAGAATGGGTAACACCTTAGAGAAAAAAAAAAAGTATAGCATCCATGCATCCCCCCCCCCCACCATGAGGATGGAGCTGACTAAACGTTAGTCTGGGGGCCCGGGACAATTCTTATAAAAAAATTTGGCTTGGGGTCTACGAAAGATCCCAGCCTAAAGTAGTCGCCTTATGCACCCATAGGCCCGACCGGGCACGCTCAAGTATTCTCAAGCGTGCCCTCATGATAATGAGATCGGGTTAAAATTTTCGACAGTAAGCATGTTAATTGATAGGAAGTCATTTTTAATATACCGTAATTTCCTAACGCCCCCCCCCCTTTTTTTTCCCCTCGCTCTATTATTGCTCCATAATAATAATCCGCGGCGGTGTATAATTCGCTTGTGATAATTTCCATTCATCTTTCTGTAGAGAAAAATTGTCGATTTTTCTACTTGCATTCATATATGGCATCTCTACAAACATTTCCAAAATTATTTCCCACCAATTAGTGTTTCTCGAATATTTATTTCTATTCCAACCTCGCAGTAGAAAAAAAGGAGGGAGGAGGAGGAGCTGCAGATAAATACGCATATAATGGGCTCATCACTGAGAAATTAGTATAATTTCTTTTACCGCATAATCCGCATTTTATACGCAAGAAATAACGGTAAGTGATTGCATATAGAAACGTATATAACTGTTCTTTCATATTTATAAGTAGTTGGAACCAGTGCCGTCTTAACGCATGAGCCCGACCGGGCACGGCCAGTGGGCCTCAAGAGAAGAGGGGGGCCTCACAAAAATAAGGAGTAATTGAAATTTTCGAGAATTTTCCAAATAGGGCCTCGGAAAAACCAATTGGCCCGGGAGCCCATGATGCTCTTAATTAAGATGGCCCTGGTTGTGGAACACATTTTTGCATGAAATGTCCCGAAATCTAATTTTTTTGCAATTGACATCTGCATTAAACTTTACTCATCAAGCGGATTGTTTGTGTTTGTCTCGGGACTCTTTTTTCCCTCACAGTGTATTTGTTAATAAATTGAGACTTATATTAATAAAGAAATGGGGTTTTTTTTGCCTGAAAAGTTCTTTCGATCGAAAACAAAAATGATATCGAGAAATGATGAAACATTTCGAATTTTGACATGATTTAGTTTGAGTTGTGAACATAAGATGGCAGCACCACAAGCGTGGAGCAGCGCAATTTTAGTAGTTTTGATATGTACTCATCGGATCACCATATTTTCCAAGAAAAATGCAAAAGTAATGTGCCAAAACGTCAATAGTCATGAAAAAAAATGCCAAAGATAAGCTAAATTGCAAACTATTGTTGAAACAACCCCAAAATTGCAAATTATTGTTGAAATAACCTCAAAATCACCAATGGCTTTTCGCATAGACCAGTGTTTCCCAAAGTGGGCAATATTGCCCCTTGGTGGGCGATGCAATGGTCCAGGGAAACTTCAGATTTAACATAGGATCCTATGGGTTCACTTGAGTTGGGGGGGGGGGGTGATGGGGAAACAATTCTGTCGAAGGGGGCGATGGAACAAGAAGTTTGGGAAACTGTGCCATAGACATGGCCCCCCACATCCTGAAGCAGGGCCCCTAGGCTGGGATCTTTTACGGGCCCCCATACCAGACTTTCACGGGAGCCCCCTTTATGATGAATTTATAGCGTGAAAAAACAAAAAAATGATTAAAATCCTTCCGGGTCCCAGAGCTGGAGCCTTGTCAGCCCACCCCTTGTGGGGGCCATGGCCATAGACTAAGGTTACTAGACGTTCCCTATAGGAGGACATGTGCTCCTCCTTTTTGATGTCATTTCAAGCGTCCTCCTTCGTTTTGAAAAATGCGCTCCTTTGTCCTCTTTTTCTGACTAGACAGTTGGGAAAATTCATTACAAGTAAAGGAAGAGACAATTCAGGATCAGGGTTGTGTGTGTGTGTTGGGAATTGGCAGTATAGTGGCGCCAGATGGTGTGTAAGCTGGGAAAAGTGACGTTACCAAGGGTTCTTCAGGTATCCTCCTTTCTCAGTTTTCGAATCTGGTAACCCTACTTCTGAGCAGCTCGTAAACATTCGATTTTTTTTTATTCGATGAAGTTTTTGTAATTACCAGCAGAACGATTTTTCTTACCCTTGCATTTTAGAGGGAAATGTCATGGGTGGAGGAGACATATATTGCTCTCTCTGCATTCTGCACCAATAAGATACAAAAGTAAGTTGGCAAACAATAAATGTCATTTTTACGTTATTCAAATCTACATAAATCATATGAATACAGTGTGCTCTCTGAAATGCAATATTCCATAATTTTTTGAATATTGACAATATATATATATTTTTTGTATTGGAATAGCATTCAGGACACCCCATGTGTCTTTGATATAACCCTTAAAATTTTTTTTCATCTGGATATTTCAATGCTTGCCAATTAAAGGGTTAATAATGGCTATTAAAATGAACAGGGCCGCCCTCAACAGACGTGGGGCCTGGTGTCAGAATAATTTCGGGCTCCTTAGCACCGATTTTGTGGGGGGAGGAGAATTTTGAGCATCCAAAGATACATGCGCGCCTTATCACAAAATGTGCAGGAGTGATGAGAAATATCTATCACCAATAGGCTACCATATTTTCTCGAAAGAAATACAAGAAATTGGGATTTTCCAAATACGGGAAAATACTGGACATCGCTGATGATTATCACCAAATATTGCTGAAATTACGGAAAACTCACAATGGTGGGAAATAAAGAATTACTGCAAATTACAGTGGATTAAAATGAATTCCAAGAAGTAAAACGTGCACCAAGACAAATGTGGGAGAGTAATATTCTTATTTATGGTTGTAATTATCATAATATAATTTATGAGTTGAAAAGTAATTTCAATCTTTAACTTCATTGATAAAATTGATAAAAACTCAAGTAGGCTTCGCGTAAAAAACGGGAAAAGCCGGGACATTATAGCCAAAAATTCACGACGGCCAGAAAAACAAAGAAAAACTGAACTGTCCCGGGAAATACGGAACGTATGATCACCCTAATCACCAACGACAAATACAACAATCGGTCTAAGACAGTTAGAGATTCTGAAAGAAAAAGAAAACATTTGTTCAACACAAACGTCGTACAAGAAAAATTGATGCTCTCGCCTAAAGCGTACCCATCTGTATGTATGTTTGTGCATCGTCTTATATTTTAGTATGCTATAAGCAGAGGGCCCCGATTCAACGGTGGTGGTGGTTGGCACGCCCGGGGCCCGACTACTTAAGAGAACCGCAAAATACCTACTTCACACTTTTTCCTGATTTAATAACTCGCTCTAGCGAAGCGAGCGGCGAGTGTATTATTGCACAGAGCGAGTTCAGTAGCGAGTGAAATCGTAGGCCAGTAGCTAGTACTCGCTCAATGTAATAGAGCCTTACAGGCTTTATTACATTAAGCAAGTAAAGTCATCCCATGTGGTCTAGTGGTTAGGATTCCTGGCTTTCACCCAGGCGGCCCGGGTTCGATTCCCGGCATGGGAAGCAATTTTTTTTTTTTAAGAAGCAAGTTTATCATTTATATAAAAATAAATTAAATTCATCATAAAAAAGTCATAATCAATGATTAATGACGAGTCCAACTGAAAATATGGCGAATGAAATTGATCTTTAAATACATATTTCTAACATGTTTCAACTTAAAAGGGCATTGGTTTTTGCGCTTTGTACGTTTTAATACCACTGACTTATTTATACAAGGTGTTTCAAAATTTCATGTAGCATTAGGGTAGCCATCTTAAGATCATCATGCTTAAGATCAGCATCCCGGGTAAGTGATTTTCAGTGGTTCCTATAATGGTAGAAGTTTACTACCTACCAGAGGCGCCGACGTGAAGAAAACATTGTATATGCGGGACTTGAGCGCGTACGCAGATGAGAGAGGGTGCATTACATTGTTTTTTCAGAAATTATTGGAGAGGTTATAATTATTATACTCACAAAATTTATTGGGGGGTTCAAATGGTCTCAGCCTCTAGGTTCCGGTGCCTTTTTTCTGCCTACCAGTTTACATACTTTCTCTCGAAAATCATACTCCCGGATCTCAAATAATTATAAAACCCTCCTATACATCCGAGGTCTCGGATAGGGTTCATGCGTTCAAAAATGTAATTAGAGTCCTCGTTTATATTACTCTAAAAATGTTGAAAATTCCCGTTTTTTCAAAGATCAAAAAAGGGGAAAACCTCTTAGAATAATTCATATGAATTCAGGGGCGCCGGAAGTGTTTCAAAACTGTGGGTGCTCGTCTTTAGTTTTATATCGGAAATTTTTAATTTCTGTATCACTTCTGGGGGTGCTCGGATCCATGTCACGAATTACCGTGGGTGCTGGAGCACCCACAGCACCCCCGGCTCCGACGCCGCTATATGAATTCCTACAAACAGGACCGAAACTAGGGGAGAGCAGGTAGGTGTGGGTGTCCCGGGGGCTGAATTTACCCTTCAACTGCTCCTTCTACACGGGGCTCAAAAATGCGTGCTTTACCATTAACTCCTAGAGATACACGATGTATCTAGGAGGTAATTGCTTGCTTCGATTGACCAAGTATCTAATTGTGGCTCTGCCTACAGATGACAGAACCAGTGGCGTATTTACGGGGTGTTAATTGGGCCTATGGCGACAAGTTCCGAGAGGCGACGAATTTGAGGATTTAGTTGCAAAGAAAATTATTATAATGGGAGAAGGGCCACACTATTCTCACAGACTGCCATAAATCCGCCTCTGCCCAGACAAAGCGAGTGACCTAGAGAGTGTGCGAGCACTTGAATGATCAAAAGAGTAACCTAGAGTGTGTGAAAGTATGCGAATGCCCGACAAAGTTACCGAAAATACCCATTGTTTTTATATTGTTGTAAGCTGAATATTATTTTGTGAAGGGGTCCGTGGACTTCATCTTATTTTCACTTATTGATTGGCACCGGGGGCCGGTCCTAGAAATTGTGCCACCTGAGGCGAATAATATATTTCTCCGTCTGTAAACTACGACTCTCTGAGAAGAGTTTTCTTTCTTTATCTCTGCTACCTTTGATACAGTGGTTCCCAAAGTGTTGACCACGAACCCCTTGGGGGGTGGAAATGTTGATGATTTAAGATGTCACCAGAGATTTTCCAGACGATCAAAAAATAAAAATATTTTCAAATATTTTAGTAAAAAATTAAAAAATATCGAAAGAAAATACCTTTATACTGTATATCATCTTTATCCATTTCTGTTAATTTAAAATGCTTTTTGAAGGTCAGGCTCAAAATTTCTCTGGGAAAGATTCCTTGTGCTTCCCGAACCCAATGTGCTCGTCTCCAAAAGTCGATCTTGCGTACGCCAAAACTCGTGACCAGGTTGCAGGGTATTGTAATATGATAAGTATATTGCATCTTGTGTAACGCAAATTCTACCACTAGTCATTGTACCGCTTGATCATTGTTTGGCACAGCATAACATTTTGATAGTCCTTTCCATCAATAAAAAACAAACTTCAATCTAATCCAAAGGTGCATATGCACCCTCGGATGGTTGATGGCACATATCGCAGCAAATCCGTCGGGAAAATATATTTGTTTTTGGTGAAGTGCGGTTGTGCATTCTCGCAAAACACCCTCGACCCCACATTCTATGATCAAATATGCTTGTTTAAGGTGTCTCATATCATCTCATAAAGTTTGTCCCATGAATTTAGAATCACCCTGTACACTTACATTTATGAAAAAGACATCAATGAACTCCCTAAGGCGACTAGATAAGGATAGCCCTTATTCTAGTGGCTATACCCCTCCCGCCACCTATCAAATAAAATTGTTACAATTCTTTCATTGAAATTTGCGAGTGGATTTTTATCATTGCAATAGATGAAAAAAAAATTATATAATAAATTTCAAAGCAAATTTGATAACTTAACAAATATTATTGCTTATAAAATATTAATTAAAATTATATCATATTGGTTTTTCATATATCGCGTTAATCAAAATCCGGTTGCCAATTTCAATAAAATAATTGTTACAGTTTTATTTGATAGGTGGTGGCGGGAGTTCTAGTTCATCGATGTCTTTCTGACACATAATGTAATACTGTACTGTATAATTCTTTTTAATATTTTACAGAAGGCAGAATTTTGTTGATGAAATTTTATTTTTTACCCGTTTATTGATTATGGAACGAAGTGCCTAAGAAAGGCACTATTTTTTCATGGTGAATAAGTTTACAAAATATGGACATTAAGCGCCTGAGAAGGCTTTTGTATTTTATGCTGAGTATTTTAGCAGCGATGAAAAAAATTCCCCATATTGTGTAAGCGTGGGCGGAGATGAGGGGGAGGGAGCATTCCCCCCCCCCCCCAGCGTCAACGGTGGAGTCGATTGATCTAAGGCATAATAACAACCCTTTCTAGAAGGGCCCACAAGGAAAAGTCTGCCCCGGGGTTCCGAAAAGGCACACCACGGCCCTGGTGCATGGAACACAAAAAGTGAAAAATCCCTAATAGGTAGAGACGGTAAAGAGAGAGAGAGAGAGAGAGACAACACCTTATTAGTTTTCTTTTATCTTTATTTAATATAGCATTCAATTGAGTGTTCTTCACAAACCAGTAAAATAATGAATTACAAGTTGATCATTTTTGTCGTACCGCGGTCATTTTCTGCACACGAGGGCTAATTTTAGACAAACCCCCCCCCCCCCCGGGACCTACAATTTATTGCCGATTCCGAACGGCAGGCTTGTTTTTTATACTCATCGAGAGCTTGGTGCTCTAACCCCTTGATGGGGACTCCCTGCGGTAGCAATTTTTCCGCGGTCATGTCGCCGTTTTTGTTGTGCCCCTGTGTCAGGAAAGTTTTCTGACAAGGACGAACCGGGTATCGAACTCGCGACACCTCTAAACATCCTTTGGTACTTTAGGCGAGTATCTTATCGACTTGGGCTACCGCACCCAAGTCGGTACATTACAAGTTGAATGGGTGGACGCTCTGTAGTGGATTCTCGTAATCCGGCGTTTTATCTTCAAGCCCAGAAGAGGAAAACGTCACTGATGTCGCTGCCCAGAAATTTCTACAGTGCTCGTAGCTTAATGCGATCCCACCGGGATTCGAGGTTTCTGATTACAATAACCAATAGGTAACTATATGCGAAAGAAATCCAAAAGCAAATACGATGACCATGCTTCCAGTTTTCCATACGAACAAGACGTATGAAAACGGGACTTCCGGTTTTTCTTTTCTACACAAACTGGTTGCAAAATATGTTCGATTGCACCGTTTTCTTGCTCCATACAGTATTGTTCTAAAACAAGACTTTTTTTTGCTTTAAGCTGAAATCAAACCGGAGAAAGTCTTTCGGCCGAGTAACTGTGAGAATCTGGTCTACTAAAAAAAACTGACCAAGGGTGGGCCATTAGATAATTAATTGAAACTTCACACGTACATGGATATAGCGGTGTTACTATTGCCCAATTAGGGCATTGTGAACCGGGGATGGAAATAATTACCGACAATGAAATGATAATTTATCGAGAAAGAAGGTCTGGTTCAACCTCAACGTCAAAATACGCAATAAAAACTTTTGACAGAAAAAAAAAAAAAATTGATAACATAAACCGTAATCCTATTAACTATAAATATCAAATATCAATCAAGACCAATATCATGTTATTATAGTGGTCTGTTTCGTACTTACAAGTTTAGGCACTGAAAATGGTCGAAATAGGCAGGCAAAAAGGCACTGAAAATGCCTAAAATAGGCACTAAAAAAGGCATTTGTAATTTTTGGGAGGAAGAAAAATAACAAAAAACAAAGGTAATAAGGGTCCAAAAATTATAGCTGAAAAATTGATCGCACTTAATCCATCTATTGTTTCAATTGTAGTTTATATTTAATAGCTGCATTGTTATCCAAGTTAAATTGATTTCAAGCCTAAAATAAAATGTTAGTAGACACTCAGGATTAAGCCAATTCCAGGACCACCATTACCAGACGCGGAGCCCATAGAGAAAGTGATCTGTGGGGCTCCTTCGAGTTGCGAACAATTCTCGTTTATTTGTTGCATTATACTTGGAGTAACCATTATCATTTCTATAGTTGAAACATGGCTACCTTGTCCTATTTTTGTAAAAAAAAAAGTAACTCTGTTTTTATATTACCATGTATGCGGGACTCCTTAAACGCGGGACCCTGTGTGGTCGCATCTGTCACACACATCTGAGGATGACTCTTGTCAATTTAATCAAATACTAGATACATACGTTTAATAAATAGTCATGGTTGTTTGCAGTACATTTATGGTGCAAAAAATAAAATCAAAACAACATGGGGCCCTAGAGCCCCGTCTGCTCCTACCATGGCCCCCACGGGGGGAGGCTGACAGGGCTCCAGCCCTGAGGCCCGGGACGATTCTCATAATTTTTTTGTTTTTTAACGCCACAAATTCATTATAAAGGGGCCCGTGAAAAGTCTGGTCTAAGGGCCTGCCAAAGATCCCATCCTAGGGGCCCTGCTCCAGGATGTGGGATCAATTCATAATCTTTTGGGACGGTCATTGGTCAGCTATACACAAACAACGCAGTTGTTTGTGTATAGCTGAATGAGCAATTGCTGACAGCAATGGTTAAGCGAGACATATCATGTGAAACATGTGGAGAAACAATTTCCAATTTTCCTTTGCTTTTCTAAAAACACGGGCTGCGTTCATCTGAAACAAAATCATTCACATCCAGTGCCGTTTCAACGCATGGACCCACCTGAGCACGGCCCGGGACCTCAAGAGAAGAGGGTCCTCACAAGATAGGAACTAATTGAAATTTTCGAGAATTTTCTAGGTAGGACCACAGAAAAATATATTGGCCCGGGGGCCCATGACACTCTTAAGACGGCCCTGTTCACATCTAACGCCATCCGGTCAAAGCAAAGTTCATGCATGGCACCACCAATTTCGCAGATCCAAGATGATCCTATTTGAGTCCAAATGGGGCTGGAAGTGAGGGAGCGCTTTATGATGATAATTAATACTGAGAGTTGGGAAATTTTAAAAAGGGCAATTCTTTTGAAGTTCTCAATGATTAAAGTATCCAAGTTTTACCGATTATGACCTCTGAAATTCACTAATAAACTTAAGACTATGCTAAAATAGGCACATACAATATATGGCACGAAAATTTCAAAAAAGTCATTTTTACCAAAAGCGTTTGAAAATAGGCAAAAAAAAGGCATACACATGGCATTTTGCCTGAACTTCCGGGCGCTAGTCGTGACAATACCCGAATGATAATATTATACGTGATTCTCTAATGAGTGGTATCTATGTGTGTTATTCAAATGGGCCTTTTCCACTAAAGTCCAGTAATCCGGCGATTTCTATAATCCGGCACACCCTGGTCTGATATGTGCCGGATTAGCGAGAATCTACTGTAGTTTCGGGATCAAACCAATACTAATTGCAATTTTGAACAGAGAGAAAAAAAATTACCACAATATAAATATTAAAATTTATATGGAATAAAAAAATTATTTTAAATTTGAAAAAAAAAAAAAATTCAGGTTCCACCGAGATTTGAACTCGGATCGCTGGATTCAAAGTCCAGAGTGCTAACCATTACACCATGGAACCTTACTTCCCATGCCGGGAATCGAACCCGGGCCGCCTGGGTGAAAGCCAGGAATCCTAACCACTAGACCACATGGGAGTGACGACTACGGCTCTTATTTAAAATCAGCTGTAATAACCGATGAATTCGTCAAATTTAATTCTGATGATTTCATGGTTTTTTTTTCATATCAATTGATAAAGTTTCGTATTAAATCATAATTTCTGAAAATTTTATTAAAAAAAATAATAAATTTTATTGTTTTGTCAATATTTTTTTTGATTTCGTGTGTGAAACAGATTGCCATCTACCAGAGATAATTTAAAAGAAAAGTTTGTTTTTTCATACTCGCGCGACAGATGTCGCTAATGTCGGTCGAATATGACATCAATGGATGGTAATGATGATGATGAATGCGATTTGTAAACAGATTTTCGAGAGAGCTTGCGGCTTCCCGAGGAGGCGATCTAATTGTTCTGATCCAGGGCGAGTTTTTTCCAAGATGAGTGATCTCGATGTCGATCTTGGCGGTAAATGTTTCACCACATTTCGAATCTTCTATATTCAACAACAAAATCATTTTGCAATTATCTATCAAGTTGACCCCCCCCCCCCAACTTCTCTAGTAAATTTATGTTGTAAAAAAAATCCTTTTGGGGGTGGAAACCGTGAGAAGGGCCACTTATTTAGCACCCCACAAGGTTGAAAATTTTAAGGGCTATCATAGGTGCAGGGGAAGGTGATTTCGATTTTATTGAGTCTGGGTAAAAGTAAGCATTCAGAAGACCTTCACAACAAGATATTCAGTTAATCTTTGAGTATATGAAGTTCTAATTTTTGGACCCTTGAAATCATAGGACCCTTGGCATAGACACCTGAACCTGCAGCCCCCCCCCCCTGTAAAACAGGCTAAAGCCTGTATAAATGGGAGGACTGGCTATACTTTCAGCTTGAGAAAAACAATCTTTACCCTTGTGGGACCTATTTTTGTTGTCCAGCGCAAACATTTTTCTTTGGTGGACGAAGCTTTTCTTGGCATTTTCAACTCAGAATTGGGCCCCCTTCCATGCAGTTGCATAGCTACTACTAAACCATACATGTACCTCGTCCATATTGCTCTGCGGAACCTCTAACGAATCGGTACATGTTGGAATGTGCATGTACGTATAGTGAAACCTGATGTGAAGTTTGTTTCTGTGTAGTGCTGCCATCTGCCACCAGTTTTTTCTAACTATGAGTGAAGTGATCTAACTAATGATTGAATTATTGTATCGTTGTAGGCCTGTTGCGAGACTTTTCAATGGGGAGATTGGCTCCCATTTGCGCAGGACAGGAAACCAACAAGCGGACCACCACTGGGGTGATGGTGGGGTTCGAACCCAGATCATCGCGATGCGAGTCCATCATTCAACCACCACAGCGGCCAGTTGCACAGCTAAAGAGCCTCCCTGCAGTCCCTTCCCTAATAATGTATGCATGTCAGCCTCTAGCCCTTGGCAAATTCCCCACTTGCCTGTGTTGAAATCAGGCCCATAGAACCAGAGTTTCCCCCACCCCACAATATTTACCACCATCTCCATAGTGCCTATAGAAATATTGGATTTGGACCCTCCCAATATCTCCAATAACTTTACACCTATATTAGATATTCAAAAGTAAGTCAATGCTAAATTTTACGAACCTTCAATTTACCAACACACTATTTTTTTATACAAACTGGTCTTCTGTCCCGAACAGCATGCCAAAGAGCTCATTTTAAAATCTGCTCTATTTTACAAACTTTGTTTTCCTTCTGCAATTTTTTTTCTGGTTATTTTATTCTTCCAGTAGTGCCACCTTAATGCCTGGGCCCACCCAAGCACGGCCCAGGGGCCTCACAAAGATGAGATCTGGTTTAAATTAAAACGTTTTGGAGTAAGCAAGTGAATTTGCCAGATAGGACCTCAGAAAAATCATTGGCCCATGTCATTCTTAAGACAGCCCTGTGTCCCATTCATTTTAACCAAAAGTAAATTTTGATTCAGACTTTCGACATGTCTAAAGACAAATTGAGGAGGGAGAAAGAGGTAGAGAATTCACCCATTTGTCATCATCAACATGCAGGTGCTTTGCAAACTTGTGTCAGGAAGGGGGGGGGGAGTTTGGTTGTTTCTATCACATCTGCCATAAAAAATACCACTCCCTATAAACATGCTATTTAGGTTGCCTGATGCCTATCACTGGCTCTACGTTGATGGCGCAGTAGTGGTCGGCTGAAGTTAGTTTTTTAACTTTGAGGTGCAAAAATACAAGCCGGTCTTCAATTTGAAAAAGTGTCTCCGGAGAAAGCAAGCAGTCCTACCACACGAAACTTGCATGACATGACTATTTAAGTATTTACTGTCTTCATTTCAAAATATGGGAGACAGCTGCACCAGCAAGAACACGAAACAAGCACCACACACTCTCACAATGTAAATACGTTAGGGACCGCACATACACTCAGAATGCACATTCTGGTATATACTAATTCATTAGAAATTTTGCTAGGGAATCTGTGCGAGGCAGAGGTGCAGACACGAAGACATTGAGGTCTGAAAGTTGCTGGTCATTTTATAATGAAACTCAAGTGTGTACGCAGGAGAGCGAAAATGCATTGCATTGTTTTTTCAGAAATTATTGGGGAAGGGCTCAAATGGTCTCAGTCCCAAGGTTCCGGCATTTATGGCATAAAGTGCATGTACAGTGAATTAGTGTGGAATTGGATGAAGCAATCCTGAAATGACTGAATAGATCTCCTTATAGCTGTAATATCAAGATATTATTTATTTGTGAATGTCATGTTTGAAGACCTTTTTCCTCTTCAACAGGAATGCGTCAGCCATATAAGACCAGCAAAGAAGCTTTCACCGAAGACTATGTTCCTGGAGATCCCTTAGAGTTGTTCAAGCAATGGTTTGATATTGCCTGTAATAGTGATGGAATCAAAGAAGCTAATGCGATGGCTCTTGCAACGGCTGACAAGTATGTTGATGATCTAATACCTAGTTATAATCCCCAATCACAATTGATTGAGCTTCGCTAAGACATGCATGGTTCCCACTAGGGTGAGGCTGACAGAGCTTCAACCCAGGGTGCAAGATTTTTTTTAAAATACTATAAGTTTACTATACTGGCCTAAGGGCCCGCAAAATCTCCCAGCTGAAGCGCCAGAGTTGGCGACTTTCTGAAGGGGATCTAAACTGCATGTAACCTTCTGCTCTTTCCTAGAAGGAGAAGCCATATGTGAAAGCTTAGTTTATCACATTTTTCTGCTTTATTTTTCAGAAAAGGATGATACAGCAGGACCCCTATTATCAGAGTTTTGGGTTATTGAAGGTACTTTTCCAGTTTTTCCAGTGACCTGACTTCTCAAGTCACTGGGAAACTAAAAATGGTGAGGGAAAATGTAAAATATTGGATATAGAGAAAATATTCTGTGAAGGGGGGTAATCAAAACCTTGAAAAAAAGAAGAAATTCAGAAGGTCAAGATTTCGAATCATATTTCTTTATTCATCAGTTTTTGATCAGGGAAATTATTAAGTGCAGTACAGTGAGAACCCTGTTCTCACAAATTGACTTTAAAAATTTGGTACAGTAAAATGCTTTATGATGCAACAATCTTATTATTAGGGCACCGCAGCTAAGGAGAGCTTTACGTGCAGTTAAGTTAGAGTCTTAGATCAATGTTTCCTGAAATAGGCTAATACGCAATCCAATTAAAAATGCAATTATAAAAACTAAAAACTATAATATACATGATAAAATATTATAGAATGCCCATAAAAAATATTAGTGGTGGTCTGAATCATTTAAGAGTGCTCTATGAATAAGGACACCAGAAAAGGCTCTGTCTTTTTAAAGCAATGTATGTAATATCCAAAATATTATAAAACGTAAATATATTAAAGCCACTCCACCCGTTCCAATATACGGGCCATTCCCAAAAAAAGTGTACATTCTACATTTTTGAAATGAAAAATTCAAAATTGAATTTTTAAAAATGAAATTGATCTCAAATTATAGCCAATGACTTGAAGTTTAATATTTCATAAATATTAAATATTTTTTCACTTTTATTTTGTAATAATATTTTATTTTTTGGATTTTATGACTATTACACTCTGTTACGAAAACAAAATATCGCCCTAAAAAATTATTATTTCTGCTGTTTTTATCTCTTAAAATAATGAAATCAGCTTATTTCTTACACATATGCTAAAAAAAGGGCAATTAAAATTTTTTTTGACTTTTTTCTCTGTTGTTTTTATGGTTTTTCATGATTTTTTCAAAATAGCACATGGGAAAAGTTTATTTTTTACATATATTTAGGTACTTAAAATCAAAATTTTTTATTTCTGACAGACAATGGGCTAGTAATTCATAATTTAACATCTTTTTTTCTTTGTCGGAACCTCAAAAACTCCACCCGTCACCTTAGACATCTCTGCTTCCAAACCTACATCCTTCCTCTACTCTCATATGCCTGTGAAATCTGGGACCCCTATACTCTCTCCAATATAGACAAATTAGAATCTATTCAAAATAGATCCACCCACTTCATTCTTAACTGTCGGTCATCCTCTGCCTCCGTCACTGAGCTCAAGCACCACCTCAATATGCAACCGCTTTGTACCCGTAGATATATCTCTCGATTATCCTTCATTTTTAAAATTCTCCACGGTCATTTTCATATCGACACCTCAAACCTTCCTACTCCAGCTTCATACTTTTCAAAAAGAATTAACCATTCATAAAAATTGAAACCCATCTTTGCATTTACAGATTGTTTCAATTTTAGTTTCTTTCCTCGAACAATAATTGACTGGAACAACCTCCCCCAAAACATCATTGATTGGGAAACAATTCTTGATTTTCTTTGTGACATCAATCATCTCTGTCTAACTTCATCACCGTATTCCCTTGTATAGGTCTCGGCCAATCAATATTGAATAAATAAATAAATCTTAGTTTGAAGTGTTACTAATTTTTTTGTTGTCTGTGAACTGCAAAAATTCTTCCCGTAACAGAGTGGACATCATTGTAACAGAATGCACAGGGATGTTTAACTAAGAGAAAGATATCTCAAATATTCGAAATAGGCCATGCAAATACATTTTCATTTTTCCAAAAATTATATACACAATGTTATAGGTGACCCAGAAACGCCTCTTATAACCTTTAAAAAACGTCCACCCCATGACCAAATTATAAAAACACGCACCCCATCCCTCATAGTTGAAATTTTGGTCTGGTAAAATTATTAAAATCTGGTCAAAGGAGACCCTGGACTTGCTCTAGTGTATTATATTATATCATCAGGATCATTTTTCTTTTATTTCGAAGTTTTTGTTGAAATTGAATAGTAATTTGATGTTGGTATAAATCTAACATTTATGCCTCTCACATTAGTGATCCAAAGTGGACTGGGGGGAATCGGGCCTGGAAAAAAAATAGGAAGATAATGGTTCTGTCCCATAAAATACAGAATGTATTGTCATATAACAACCTTCACTCACTAAAATGTCCCTTATGGCACATCCCCCTGAATCTGTGCCTGGCAGTGATTTTAACGATCTGTATTACTTTACTTTCATATTTTAATGAAAAAATAGCATTGTGGAGAATGTGGTAAAGGGTTTAAATTGAATAGATCAATTTAAACCTTCAAAACCTTTTAACTAAGAAAAATTCACTTTAAATCATAGTTTTCATTCTGTTACGTTGCTTGAGTTTTTGGAAGATGTAACAGAGCAGACAAATTAACCCAATTTAATTAATATTAATTTTTTTTCATTATAAATTTAAGTGATTGATGAAAACATTTTTTTTATTTTGAAATATATCCCCCATGTACTATCACTGATGATTCAGATGAAAAGAAAATTAATTATTTATGATAAATGACGTAACAGAGTGGACATCCGACAGAGAAAAATCTGGTATTAAAGACATAACGTGAATATTAAGTCATTTTGCAAAAGTAATCATTAAAAGTAAACCTTTTAATGAGCTCAAAAGTGATATCAAATTTAATCTGGAATAAAAATATATTTTCCAAATGACCGTAACAGAGTGGACATTTTAAAATGGGAAAAAGTTTGGGACATGAACAGAAAAATAGTTTTTCATAAGAAAAAAAAAAATTTATTAAAATTTTATTGTCCATTTTGTTCATTTATGGCATGTATATAAAATGTGGTTCAAATTTAAAAAAAAAAATTTTCGTTTTGCTATAAACAATGATTTTTTTTAAAATTAGATATCATCTGAAGCAAATTAAGAAATGCCATCTGACAGAGAATTAAATGAAAAATACTAGAAAAAAATTTAAATTACTACCAGAGTGCTCTGAAATTTTGTAAAAAAAATTACCAAGTCTCGGAAACGGTTTGCACACTTTTTTTGGGAATGACCCATATAGATTTACTTGGCAGGTATGCTTGCACTGGCATACCTGTCAGAAAATATGTAAAATGGTTTACTGTATTTCGTGTAACTTTATGCTATATTCATTTGATCTTTTATTGCTTCAAAAATGTGGTAAACGTAATTTTTAGCATTTGCAGCTCATTCATTGTATTTAAACTAAAACTTCTTTCTCTCTCTGTATAGATCTCTATTATTCTAGGTATGTGAAAATTTAGTACTGTCTGACCTGCTTATAACAAACATAGATACCTATAACAAAGTTTTTCCATGTCATGTGAACTTTGTATTGCATGTCGATGTTATTTTGGTTGCTTATAACAATAACCAATTTCAGCAAAGTTCTCCTATAATGAATTTTCAGCTGGTTTTGAACTACAAATCACCAGGCATTACTTTGTTATGACATGAATGTCGCTCTTCTTCACTTGTTAATACAAGATATACGGAAGACTGGATGTTGTGAAGATATTTATTATTTGAGATGTTAATTTTTTAAGGAAGGAAAAACTCATCTCTGCCTCAACCGGGAGTCGAACCCGGGTCCCTCGATTGCCGGACAAGTGCTCTGACCACTAAGCTACAGGGGAGATAGAGATTTTCCTTCGCTAGATCGTATATTCATCCATGAGCTATAGGCTGATCGGTTCACCGTCCATTGCACGGTTCCGTTCGGCACATATATATGCTCTAGCGAAGGAAAATCTCTATCTCCTCTGTAGCTTAGTGGTCAGAGCACTCTCGTCCGGCAATTGAGGGACCCGAATTCGACTCCCGGTAGAGGCAGAGATGAGTTTTTCCTTCCTTAAAAAAAAAAATTAACATCTCAAATAATAAATATCTTCACAACATTCAGTCTTCCGTATATCTTGTATTACTTTGTTATCTTATCTAAATCTTATCTGTAAATTTACTTTTCTGCAATGAGCTTTTTTTCCTTGGTAGAAAATCTATTTGAGTGTTTTTGAGTATTGTACAAATGGTAAAATCCTCTTCTCTCTGCTTTGTTTTACTCTTTCTCTGTTAAATCCTTAGAGAAGGTAAAGATATATAAGAAGCCTTTACATGAAGTAGCTCTAGGTAAAGAGCCTACTGTGCCTCCCCAAAGTTAAACCCTATTTTGCTTGCAGAAAAAGTTTTATTAAGGAAAGATTAAGGTTACTTTTTTTTGTTCCCAAGAATCTAACCTTCAAAACAACTTTTGCAAACATTTGCCATCTTTGTCTAGATTTGAATGCTGCTTATGGTGGAGTTATTGTGTATGAGTTAATTTTGAGAATGTGCAAGGGCAAAACACTCACTACTGCTTTGAAAATTAAAGCTATATAGCTGGTTGATAGCCAAAAATTGAAAGAAAGGTGAGGTATCGGAAAAAATCAAGATTCAGTATAGTTCGTTTTCAACGATTTGGAACAAAGAGGAATTGAAGAAAAAGTACTTGAATGGTTCAAGAAGAGATTCAGAAAAGGAACTCATATTGATGTGGACACACTTTTTTTTGAATGGTTGAAGTTCAGACGAAAATATGCAATAGTGACCTGGCCCTTGCTAAAAAAGATATTACATTTTGCATTAACATCTCATTTGCACGTAAGAAAAATTATTTTAGTGCAAAACATTTACCTTACACCAGTGGTTCTCAACCGGGGCTCCGGGGGAATTCCCAGGGGCTCCGCAGCCGCTTGAGGGAAATAATAATGAGAACAGTAAATTTGGAAAAAATGATTATAAATATTTTTGTATAATCAAATTAAGTTAGTAACTTTGATGAATAAATTACACAATCATATCAATTGAAAAGAAACTGCAAAAAAAAAATGATTGAGAAATATTTTCATTGAATTATGTAATGTTTAAATTAAATTTGACATAAAAATAATTTTCTTAAAATTTAAACTTTCTAAATATACTAGTTTCATCTTTATTTATTTTAAGTATACTTAGAGTATTGAAAAATGCTTGTCACGTATGTAAATTGTGCTTATCTCGCTTGAGCACATCATTTCAAAACCAGTACGAATATAACGAAGTTCGCTTGTAATGAATATTTTCACTGTTTTTTCCCGACTTCAATATAAGTGGATCCAACTGTAGTTTTTTTCCTAATCATAGATCTGGTATGCCCTCTGCTCGATACTTGCTGTTGAAAAAATACAGCAAGGATGGATTTTATTTTTTCACAAACTATGAAAGCCGGAAAGGAAAAGAATTGGTATGTATTTATCCTGATAACCATTTGAGTTGATTGCCATTCCTAATTTTTGTAAATTTTTTCCTATATTCCCCTGCTAAAGTTATTAAATTATTTTCAGGCAGAGAACCCACAAGCGTCTTTGTTGTTCTATTGGGATATTTTGAGCCGTCAGGTAATTTATTTTCTTTCTGAAAAAACTGTTGGAGGTGAAAGTTATGTGCAGTATCTGAGATTATTCATTTTGTATTTCATAATTAATATTAAAAAAGTATTGATTTAAAAGAATTGGCTATATGTAATTACAATCACTTCTTAATGATTTTTGATTCTGAAAAAAAAGAGAAATTTTTTATCTTATGCTTATGGAGAGATAGAGTTTGACTATTTTTGCAGTTTAAAGAGTTTTAAAACTTCCCCCCTTCATCTACACTACTGGCCATCCAAAATACAACAACATTAAGGACAAGAGATATCAAAGCCATATTTTAGTTGAATATAATGTATAACAGTGAAATGATTGTAATTATGGTTCCATTCCACTTGCGGAACACATAGAAATCAATATTTTATTTAGCTGGCAATAATTGATGCGACGCCCCGCTGCATTGAAGGAAAAAGACTTCGGATGTGTACTTGGGATATGTCAATCCATACTGCTTGTATACTTGTTTTAGAAGTTTGTCTGGTGTAACTGCAGCTGATGATTGTTCGACCATTCGTTTGCCAATCATGGACCAGACGTGTTTGATCTCACTTCTGACAAGATGCATATTTGCCCAAGTGATGTGGTGGTAAGATGCTCATGTACCACAGGAAGCTTTCTGTCAAGTCCCAAGTTCAATCTGGGGGAAACAATAATAGATAAGATATTTTTTCTAACAAGCTTGATGGTGTTTTCATTTCTAACCTAACTCATCAATTGCAGTTAGTTTGCTTATAGTGATTTGGCCAGAGTTGGTGTGTGGTAAAGTAGATGTGTTTGATGGGGGGGGGGGGGCGATATCAGGGCAAAAATGCAATCTTATAGGCACTGATGAATTGCTGAACGTTGGGTGCCACAGACAGTCTTATACTGTCGTGTTAAAACTTGCTCATAGGCAAGCTTTGAAGATAAAGAAGGATAACAATTTCTAAAATGTCTGTGATGTAGTAGTGGCTATTGAGTGTGCCACCAAGTCTTACTAAACAAGTATGGAAGTAAAATTTCATATCACTCCAAACCAGTCCATCACATGATTAAAGTCTATGACGTTACATAATGTAAGAGTCGTGTAATCTGTTGCTGCGGTGCCACCAGATTTGAATAAAACTATCATAATGTTACAGGAAAAATAGTTTCATCTTAAAATAAAATTTTGTGCTTTTTTTTTTGGCCTTGTTCAATGCACCATTGTAATTGCATAAGTCTGTGGTGTAGAATCAATTACAGTGACATGTCTTATTAAAATTCCCACTTCTTTTTTCTTTTCGCCCCTTTTTTTACACTAAATCTGTGCAATCCCAGTATTCTAATACCTCAATCATTGCAGACAACAAAGAAAGATGACAAGAAATCAGCTTTTTACATAAAAGGTATTTATTCATCACAGAAATTCTCATTTAGAAAGAATTAATTTCCCAATTTAACATTTTTGCTAAGTCAACAAAAGTCTAACATAGAATCAAATCTCTCTGTTGGCCAGTGACAAATAGTGAGTAAAGGTCATCTCACCGGAAAAGAAGAGTTTTCATCTAGCATTTTGTCATCATGTTAAGAGAGCTAGGGTTCTTCATGCTGTAATAAGATCAGTCTAAATTTCATGTCTATCTGATGCTTCTTCTTTGGTATTGCATTTTGAATGGCCACCAATTGTGTAAATGAATATATGCTAATCTTGGGGGATGTAAATAAAAACTCCGCAGTCATTTATGTATATTGTAATAAGCAGCAAGAATTAACTGAAATGAATCTTTTTGTTTCTCTTTTTCTGCAACTTTTTTTTAAATTTAATATGTTAAATAGATCCGTATTGAAGGAACAGTGGAGAAAGTGGATGAAGCTGAATCTGTTGAATATTTTCAAGTGCGTCCAAGATCTAGTCAGATATCAGCCATTGTCAGCAACCAGAGTTCCGTGGTGGAAAGCAGAAATGTATTGTTTATTTCAATATAGGTGTATTTTTTTAGGTTTTTTAGCAATGCTGATCAAAAGCGTTAGTTTTCAATTCAAGTTCTATCAAAGTTGGATTCTCATATGTACTGAACAAACTTGAGTTATTTTTCTTCTCTGGTATTTGCTTTAATGCAATAAGTATGACAGGGTTCTCAGTGACCTGAAAAGTGAGAAGAAATATATAAAATATTTGGCAAAATTCAGGGAAATATGTGAGTCATGGTTAAAGAAAGGAAAGGTTAAAGAATCATTCATCAATGATTAAAATTCAGGAATATTTATCATAACAACCTCCTGGCTTTGGATAAACAAGATATATATAAACATAAAATAAATATGACGCCATCTGAGGAGTTCAATTTATTTGCATGCGCTTGTGTGCTCTTAATACCAACAATATGCACATAGTATGCCCCCCCCCCTCCAGCATCAAAGGTGGAGTTGACTGATCTAATGTATATATGAATTTACATCATCATCATCATTCCCCCAGACTTCCAAGTCTATCTCCACCTATAGCACATAGAGTCAAATGCAGTTATAATGGCCTCGATTGTAACACCTCAGTTACAACATCAATAATTGGCTGTCTGGGCTAGTGTCAATGGTAATTGCAGCGATTGATACTTTAAAAAAATTCTCTTACTGCAGGCTGATGTTGAATAGTACATGTTGACATTGATTGTTGTGATCCCCATAGAGTATGATGTTAATGAGCATAACTTGTAACATCGATGAAAATTCCACTAACTCAGATGTGACACCACATTTTTTGTCATTTTATGATGTTTTCAATACCTAAGGAAAAAAAAAAGGATTTTCAAAAAGTTTGCCGCTCTGATGTGCTCCTAATTACTACTACTTTATCTTCCTGTAATTTTACCTTTTCCGACTTTTTCCATTAAAGAATGTCCTTTTTTAGGTATTTACTTTAATTATTAATCTTTACTAGAATCAGAGATGAAGGTATTATTAATAAATTGTGTAAAAATGAATATGACTAAATATTCACATCTCGCTTATTCGTCATGATAATTTTTTTTCCCAGTGAAATATACTCAAATGCTGCATGCTTTTTAGTATTGTATTTCTTGCCAAGGGTTATACATTAACCATATTTGGTGATATCTCATTTTTATGATCCTGATTGTCCGTTTCCTCTCAAATATAGTCACCCCTTATCGTAATGAAATAACAGCTTCTTGCACAGCATTTGATTGTGCCTGATTACATTTTTTGCCAAAAGAAGTTCTTGAAAACTATCCTTGGTTGTAACAACACTTCAGTTATAACGACAAAAATTCTTGGAATCTTTGATGACGTTATAACCGAGTTTGACTGTATTTCATAAAAGTCAGGTAAATATGCAAGTATTTGATAAAAGTCAGGAAAAAGTTCTGTAAATTGAGAAAATCAGAAGCTTGAAAAAAATTTGTAAGATTAGGATTGTCTCTTCAAGGGTTTTGGTCTGGGAAATGAGCAAGCAGATTTTGCTGTGAACCCTGTGTGATTAAATATGTAACTATTAATTCTATTTTTTGTTGGTGAATTTTTCTATGAATTAAAATCGAGTCATTTTTATAGTTTGATTTATTTTTAAATAGTTTTTATTAGGGTTGGTCTGATTAAGCGGGTTGGATGATCAATCAGTTGTTAATTGCAGTTAAGAATTTTAATTGAGTTAATCAACTTGATCAATTCAATTTAAATTTTTAATAAAAGTTTGTGAATTAACTCATTTTTTTAAAAAAACTGATTAGATGTCAAACAAATCATGTTCTATACAGAACATTTTGGATAAGTGACCATATTTTTGAAAATATTTGAATCTATTTGATCAATTTAGATTCAATAAAAACTGATGATTTCAGTTTCAAATTGAGTTTGACAGGATTGTAGGTATTACTGTGAAAGTTGTATATCAAAGGAGTTTTAAAATATGTGGCCAAAATTTATTGTCTCCACTATGAACAGTAGTTTTTCGTATTCTTGGAAGCATCAGCTCATCTCTTCACAAGTGCCAATCGAGAGGAATTTCTAGGAAAACAAGCAACAGTATAATCGAAAGTAGTTTCGAAATCGGTGAATAATAACCAAAAATAACCAATTTTAAAAAACGAGATCAAAGTGAAGAAATTACGGGTTTAGGCAATTATGTTCAGTATATTAAATTGTTTGAAGTAGGCAGCCTTAATTTTTTAACCTATTCCTATATTTGTTTACATCCACCAAATAGGTGAGTGAAATGATAAAATATATTTTTGTAGCATCTATTGATATTATTTGGTCACAAAAATATTCGATAAAAATTTGATTAATCGATTAAACATTTTTGATTAACCCATTGAAAATTTTAATTGATTCCCAGCCTTAGTTTCTGGTAAGTTTTCTTCCTTTTTACAGTAAGGATTGAGGAAAAAATTTAATTTATATGGTATGCTATGCAGCTATCTATCATTGCATAAACACTATCTGTCAATAGGACGATAAAGTCTCTTTATATATTCATAATTTAGAGATAAAGCATAATATCATATAAGTAGTCTGCTTAAATATTGTTACTGAGACAGACTGCTGTAATATTTATATGCACACCTTTTCTGTGAAATTTTTAGTTTTATAGTCATCTCGATTATTTGTTTTTGTTTCTCTTTCATGGTATCATAGACACTGTTGGAGAAGCGGTCTCAACTGGAAAAATTATATGAAGACACTTCAAAAAAAATTCCAAAACCAAGTTATTGGTAAGATATTGACTGTCTGGATTTTTTTTTTCAATTAAAAGGAAAGTTTTAGACTTCAGTTTCATCACTAACAAGTTATAAATTCTTATAAAAAATGGAAATTTGATTCATGATGTGCACTACAAACACACCACCACTAAGCATGGCGTGTTTGGGAAACACTGCCTCTCAAAAATCATATTTCTCATCTTTCTTCTGCCATCTATTGAGTAACTTGAGAGAAATTATTTTGCTTATGAATACTTGTCATAAATATTACTGAAACATAAAAGTGTAATCATTTCATCTAAATTCTCTGACTAAAGATTGTTTCGATCCTATTCAATCAGAGGCGTATTTACGGGGGGGGGGGGCTTAGTGTGCGGCAAGTTCAGAGGGGTAGCAAATTTGATTGCAGTGGTTGAGAAAATTAAAGTAGCATGGGAGAAGAATGGTAAAAACCATAAATCTGCCCCATTCAGAGCTCATTGGTCTAGATCAGAGGTCTGCGAACTGCGGCTCGCGAGCCACATGCTCTTTGGCTCCTAGAGTGTGGCTCTTCCCCAAAATACCACGTGCAAGCTCACAAAAACTCCAGATTTTTGAAAAATCATGTTTAGAGAGATGCATTTTGGCTATTTTGTTCTTGCCCTCCCTAGTGAGTCATCTTTTTCGCGGGCTTTTACCGAAAGCCTGATGCTGCTGTCATGTGACACTTCCGCGACCAATCAGGTGGGTCGAAATTAGGAAGTTCTGAATAAGTTGTTGAAAATAAGGTTTTTTTCTTAAGGTACTGGGGGGCAGGTAGACGCAAAAGACGAATCTCCTCTCGGAACATGGGGGCATGCAATGTTTTCCATACCAAAGGAACGTTAACTTCTACCCGGCCAGATCATAGAAGATGACGCTCCTGACCACCACCTCTCATGATGACTCCCGTGGCCACCTCTCTTCATCTGCATCCAACATCGGTCATATGCAAGACGAGTATGGATGGGAAAGGGTCAGCCTCAGTGAACATATCTCAATCAGATCGAGGAAGTTTTTAGCAAAGGCCAGCTTAGGAGTACCCTGATTATGTTAATAACAATGTACCTACCTGTATAGTTTAAGTTTAGAAAAATTTAGCTCTCAAAAGAAATTTCAATCGTTGTGCTGTTGATATTTGGCTCTGTTGACTAATGAGTTTGCCGACCACTGGTCTAGGTCACTGAGCAGCTAAAAGAGTGACCTATGGAGTGTATAAGCCTGTGATTGTCCAAAAGAGGCACCAAGGTGGTGAGCAATCACACAAGTGATCTAGACAGTGTGCAAGTATAGCGACCAAAATATAGTGTGTCCTAGAGAGCAAGGAACTAGGTCAGTGTGTGTCCAAAAGATATAGATTCTGCAAGCTTGGGAGTGACCAAAACTGTGTGCAAACGTCAGTGGTCATAAAAGGGATGAGGTCAGTGGACAACCAAAAGAGTGAGTGGAAGAATATATAAGTATGGGAGTGACCAAAAGAGTGTTCTAGCCAGGATCGCAACCAAGGAAGGGCATAGGGTCTGGTGCCCTGTGCACTAGATCAAGGAAGGCGCTAAGTTTACTGTTTTACACTTAAATTTAACATATTCTCCAACATTAGCTGGCATGCTGGGAAATTTGAATCACAGATTCCAAAAAATTATTAAATATCTTTATTTTAAAAATCCATTGAATTGGCTGAATGCATACCGTGACTTTTATTATACCTTGCTTTTCCCAGCATGCCGGGAATAGACCGAACCCTAAAATTAAAAAGTTTGGGGTCCCTCAAGTTTGGCGGCATGCTGGCTAATGCAAGGAAATACAGTAATTTTTTTAGATGATATTTTTGCATACACATATCCTGGTTGTAACGGTATGATTTTTCTTTTATCTATGTGAAGGGGCGGATACAAAGTCATTCCAAAAGTGATTGAATTCTGGCAAGGACAGACTGATAGGCTACACGACAGGATTCGATTCCGCCACAAAAGACCAGATGAGATTGTGGATGAGAAATTCACACATGTTGGAAAGGATGATTGGGTTTATGAAAGACTCTCCCCTTGAAAATGAAGTAGCAGCCTGGAAAAACAAAAAGAATCGCTTTATGAATTTTTTCATTTTCCTGCTGTATGTCTTCCACAAAAACTATATTTAAAGTTGTTTTTTATGATTTATGAGACATTTTAAGCAATGTTATTTAGCTGGTTACAAATTCTACATGAGGCAGCTTTAATTATTATTTTTTAATGGGAAATAAAGTTTGTGATTTATTATATTGTTTTTATTGTGCTGTAAAATGAATTATAATGAGTTATCTACAGTTCTCATAAGTTTGCATGATAAAAGTTCCATTACACAGCACTTAGGAAAGTCCTTTTGGCCTGAAATAACTTTTTCTTCCTTTCAAACTTCAGCACAACTCTAGTTTATCTCCATGGGCAATTTACTACTGAGTGAGTTGTAGCAGAAGTGTGAGTATCCAAGAGTCTAAGTGTGTACCTAGTGTTTAATTTTTCAGTGCGGCATCCAGTGTTTGCAAGTACACATCTTAGATGCGTGATTCACACATCAAAATTCAATTTTACTCCCCCAAATTTCATTGAGGAGGGAAAATGCTCCTTAAAGTTCTAGGTATTTTTTTTAATACCTAGAAGGTAATTTTTTAATGGCTTTATGTTATTCCTCACTGATAAAAAAAATATCCCTTAAAATTTTGGAGAGGAGTGAAATTGCTCCTCAAAATTATATTTTCGCGTAACACTGCTGTCATGAGTTGCCAGGGTCCCCTTTGAAACACTGGGTATCTTCCAGGTTGAACCTGTGTAGATACAGCCAAACAGAGCAGTCTCAACACATGGGCCCATCCGGGCACTTCCTGGGGAGCCCTCAAGTGCCTATAGCGGCTTCATGATAATATCTATCTCTATGGCTTTTTAGAAAGTATGTATAGGTAGCATGCTCGTAGCCAGAAATTTCATTCTGAGGGAAACCAAAGTGATACAAGATTTGGCTATCTTACCCCCCTTTTTTCAGTCATTTTCACATACTTCAGAGAATGGGCAGACCCTAAATCCCCCTCTCGTTACGACCTTGGTAGGTAGCACATATCTACAGAGGGGGGGGGGGTGGCAAGCACATTAAATTAGATCGAAAAAATTATGGCAATTCGATAAATCGGTTTTTGGGTGTAGGCATGTAATCACCCAAGTACGCTCCCCACACCAAGAACATATCTTTGCCCAGGGGCCCACGGTGATACCAGGATAGCCCTGCCGCTAAAGGCAGCTCGAAATGAAGGTGCACGACTAGAGGCTGATTAGGGTCGGTTGAGCCCCGGGCGCAGAAGAAAATGTATTCCCACTAAAGCTAGGATTTTACAGGGCCAAGCGCGCGTGCCCGGCGTTAAATCTGCCTCTGTACGCGACGTGCAACCCACGAAACGTTTCTACACACAGTCCGTATAATGAAAAATTTGTGGACCTACGCATTGCCTCCCCCCAGTGGGTGGGGATAACAGGGCCCGAGACGGTTGCCATCTTTTTTTTTCACGCAATATAGAGGGGGGCCCCTCCCGTGAAGGTTTCAGCCTACGGGCCCCGCTCCAGGATGTGGAAGCCATGCAGGGCAGTCTTAAGAGCATCATGACCATCCCAGAGCCAAGGGATTTTTCTGAGGCCCTACCTGGAAAATTTTTGAAAAATTGGACTAGTTCTCATTTTTCTAAGGCCCCGGGCAGTGCCCGAATTTGCCCATGCGTTAAGACGGCACTGGGATCTTTTGCGGGGCCCCCCCCCCCCCGACCAGACTTTCATGAACCCCTTTATGATGAATTTATAGCGTGAAAAAGCAAAAAAATTGTGAAAAAATCGTCCCGGGCCCCAGGGCTGGAGTCTTGTCAGCCCACCCCTTGTGGGGGGGGGGCGCATGACTGAAATAACTCCTAATTCTCCAGCAGTTCGTAAGTTGGAAATATCCCACGAGAATTTTCTTTATCATTAGAGAAATCTTTGAATATCATTTTTGGACACTGCGCTATAAGTGGCCATTCAAGTATTACGTAAGCAGATTTTTAGCCATTTTTACCCCCCCCCCCCCCTTGTCAGCAGCTTAGAATATTTCATATCTTCAAAAAGGATGGTTGATGACGTGAGCAATTTTCAAACCCCCCTCCTTGTCATCAAAAGTCAGCAAATCCGAAACCCCCTCCCCCGATGCTGACGTAATACTTTAATGACCCCTAAGTGTTTAAACAGCTCAGTGTTTTTGGAAAGTGTTTCGGCGGCAAGACCAGAGTCTACGGAGCGGATCGCGTCGAGCCTCCAGGGGAAGAAAACAACTGTTACCTTCTCAGTCATATGGTGTCAAATTAAGTTTTTTTTTTGTTGGGGGTTTTTTGAGTGTGTATTAATTGCGAGTTCGGGTGCTCGTTATTTTTGAACGCAATAATCGCTACGGGAATGTAATGTTTCGGTCGCTCAGTTAACATTATCCATTCCTTCAAGAAACATGGATTGACACACACGCATCATGTTTTTGAACCTGCAAGAAGAAGCAGTTATTCATTTGACTCCAGATAAATAACTCGGTAAATATACATAAATTTTTTTTTTCTTTAAATTTGTTCATAAGTGATGATCAAAATCAAATTGTTATTGTTTCGAGTGGGTCTGTAAACAAATGCGTTCTTAATTACATGTTAAACTTTTAATGTCAGTGTATTTGCAAAACATTTCGATAATGCTTGGCCATCTCAAGAGTATCATTCGTCTCCGTGAAACTCATGTCGGAGACCCCTTTTGCCCCCGGCGGAACAGCTTTGGTATAAGGGACAGGTTGGCGACTTTTTTTCCGACGCCAAATATGTCCGACGATCCGAGAAAAAGCCGCCAGAAAAAAAAATCGCCAGCATAGAAAACAATAAAAACAAATTTTATAAACAAAAAAATAAGCTCTGGATTGTTTAAAAAATAAAACTGGCTAAAATTAAATCAATCAGGGTTTAAATGGAACCCGGGCATTGTTTAAATAATAATTTGATCAGGGTTTAAATAAAACCCGGACCGTTGTTTAAATAATAAATCGATCAGAGTTTAAATAAAACCTGGGCATTGTTTAAATGAAGCCCGAACCGTTGTTTAAATAATATATCAATCTGGGTTTAAATAAAGCCTGGGCCGTTGTTTAAATAATAAATCGATCAGACCCGGGCATTGTTTAAATAATAAAGCGATCAGGGTATAAATGAAATACGGGCACTGTTTAAATAAAGGAGAAAAAAAAGGAACAATACAACCTGACCAGCGACAAAAATGTAATCCAAACACTCGGAACAAGCACAAACAACAAAATGACTGTACGGCTGTTTGAAAAGACGTGCTACAACAACTAACGCCGCCTGGCAGAATTTTTCAGAACAACACCGAACCAGAGTGCGCCAATGATGGCAACTTATCGCCGGAAAAAAGTTGTCAATTTATCGTGTCCCTTATACCAAAGCTGTTCTGGACAACCACACATTAGAAGATCTCAACTTTTTACGAAAGGTCTGGTTTTTCATCGAAAATATTGTGTTTAAATTTGAAGCCCTAAATTAATGGGGCCCATGCATAGAAATCAGTTACGGCTCGAACAGTCCTCTAACGTTTCAAAAACTTTAGTCGTCAAATCGACTTCTCCAGTGTAACTTTCGTTACTTGAACTGTTCCGTTTTGGTATATAAGGCTTTTATGATGACTTTTAAGCATATGGCAATTGCTGTTTACAAGCTATTGTTTTAAGGGGAGCCATAAAATTAATCTGTTCCTCTCTCTCAAACTTTTTTCATAGTGACGAGTTGACCAAAATTAGTGATAGGTAAACGAGAGTTTAATAACATTGTTATCTATGAAAGCTAGACGAGCCTGAAGTGATCAGCCGACAGGAGTGATAACGAGGTTTTACTGTATATATCTATCACGAGGTCTTCCAATGGAACTGAACTTCCCAGGGCCATGCATAAAGGTGGTACTGCAATCATGACCTTGGTCCACAGGCTGAGCAATGCAATAAGGCCTACTCTACATCGCCATAGTGGTTCAGCTGAAGTTGGGTTTTTTTCTGTAGTTTTCCCAAGTTTGTGGTATGAATGGGAGCCAATCTCTCCCATAAAAAGTCTTGTCACAGAGAGCAACAGGCCTGCAACGGTACGATAATTCAATCATAGCACTTCACTCATAATGAGAAAAAATGATGGCAGCACTACACATAACAAGCATTACGCAGAAACAAACTTCACATTAGGTTCACGACACGTACAGGCACATTCGGCATGTACCAATTCTTTGGAATTTCCGCAGATGAATGTGTATTAGGTGCATGTTAAGTAGTAGTAGTAAGGCCTCCCTCTAAGTCTGACACAATTTCAGGGGTGCAAGAGCTGCGCCGAAACTGTTCTCTTGCTACATGGCACGCCGAATCCCTACACATTTGCGCCAATTCTTGTTTGGGGTTTGCGGAGGTACCGCTAATGCACTGTAGTGCATCAAATATTCGGAATTTAGGAAAAAGAAGCATGAAAATTTTGTTCACGGAACGCGTTCTTTTCGAGACACGGAAAAAGATGCAGAGGGTGAAACTTCAATTTTTTTTAACTTTCCAACCATCTAAACGACAATCTTGTTATCTCGTGACCTTGGAAAGTAGTTCTACTACCTTGAAGTATAAAGTCCTATATTGTTATTGGTTAACCGGCGGGCTATCAAAGTCCCTGAATGAATATGCAGAATTTTCCAATTTCGGAGACCGGTTTTTCTCCTGCGGGTTATATACTGAAAATAACAGTAATTTCGCGGCTGCCAACCTGCGTTCAAAGATGGCATACATCGAAAAGAGGATTTGTTTACTTGTTTAAATTAGCAACATTTTTCGAAGATCGTTGGGAAAAAATGGGATCTGTAAAAACTCCAGCTAAAATATTCATAGTTTTGTCATCTAGCCACTATGCGGTCATGTGGTTATCGTCGGCGGTTGCCATTCGTGACAATTTCACATTGCGAAAATCCGGATTTGGTGAACAGGAGCGGCTCGAGAAAAAACATTTTTACCCATGCGGAATCTTTTTGGTGCTATTGACAACTTTTTTTTTGGTCAACAAAGCTTTTTTCACCATTTCAACTCCATTTGGCACCTCTCCCAGAGCGGCGTCCAATATGGCTGCACGGTCCATCACAACATTGGGGGGGGGGGCATGCTCTTAACAACAGTGAAAGGAAAGAGTTTGTACTAGGAGTATGCTCATTTTACATAACTTCTGTGAGATACCTTTTTTTATATTAATGTCCTACCTTTCCAAAACATGTTGTTGGAGAGAATGAAACGTTTGCACCCTTTCTTGTTTTTCGCACTTCCTCTCGTGCATTGCTGGGATGGCACATTACTCCCTCACGTATTGCTGGGATGTTGCTTAACATTGTAGCACCAACAAAACTATTAATTATATGTGCACTACAATGCAAAGAATTACAAGAAGTGAAATCAGTTCAGAGAATAGATGGATAGATATTGGGCAGACATATTCAACCTTTGTAATCTTGAAAGCAGCCCAAAGTTCAAAATTTTGCCAGTTTTAGTGAAGGCTTTTTTATTTTTAGCACATGGTAATGCAGACAGTGAAAGGGAGTTCATTGTTAACAAATAAATAAAAGTCTGTACGAACATTGAAAAATTTGTCCATCCAATGCTTTAATTGAATAAGACATATAAAATCTTATGTTCAAGGCCATGAAAAATTTGAAAAAAATTGTCATTCAGATGCTGAACTTCTGAAAGCGACTCGTGATTAGTAATCTATTAACATGCTATTAGGTTGAGAAATTGTTTAAGTAAATAAGGTATTTATATTTTTCTCGTTTTTTGCATTTTGCTTTTAAATTTAATAATTCCTTTAAATTCTGTGAGAAGCCAACTTTTTTTTTCACAGAAACCCTTATTATATTCTGCACGCACTTTTTTGCTATATCAGGATGAATAAGATTTTGGTGTTCAAGCAGCAGAAATTCTTGCTGCCTAGGTTTTTAGTGGGCATGTTGCTTAATTTGAAAAGAGTCTAATAATTTTTATTTTTGTCATTTCAGTAATGCATGTTTTCATGTTTTAGTAGTGACAGAGATAAGATAATTCAGAAAAAATTTTAATGGATTTTAATTTGTGAAGGAAATTTATTTAGAATTATTTGTTTCAACCATTTTTGGCAAAACTTTTGGCATTTCACAGAAAAATTACTTATATTGCAGATATAGTTCGTTTTTAGTTCTGCTCCATTTTCAAAATTTCTGCTCCAAAAATGAAATTTGCTGCTCCGAAATAGATGAGGGGCGCTTGCACCCCTGCAATTTGTGTATTGTTATGAATTGTCATCAATCAGAGGTCCCACATGCACCGAAATAAGTACTCGGGTCCGTGTGTTAAGATGGCTTTGACCATGGTTGTCAGAGCTGAGGATAAACCCATAGCTTGACAAATTAAGAAAAAAGTCTGGATGCCAACCAAATATTTTAAGAGAGAATGTCATTTCTGTTGCCTGAGCTAGAAATCACACACAGAAAATTTTAGGCACCTATATAAATTTTTTTTAGTAGCCATAGGGAACCTGATACATAGGATTTCTCAAGCCCTGGATAAACCATATAGTTTAAAATCAATGGAACAGCAGTAGTTTTATCCCGTTTTTGCTTACATGTTGTTTTGGTGAGAAAATAGAATTAAAACGCCAGATGCAAGAAAACGGTTGGCATGTAAAAAAAAATCAAACACAAACAATGAAAAAAACCTACTTTGGGGGAAATTACGTATTTGACAAGGTTTTAGTGGCTGTTATCAATTGGAAGAGAAGTTCTCTGGGTAAAAGGTAATTTTACTTTGCTCCCCCAATACCAACACTTTGCATCATCAGAAGGCATAACTTCATAGTAAATTCGAACATTTGTATTTAGCTGGAAATCCAAGACTTTTCAACAACTGACTGACCAATGATCGCGGTGTATTCTGATGCTTATTCAGGGATGATGCTCGCAGGAAATTGCTATTCAATACAAATGCCACAATAGACAAAAATGCCCAATAAGGCTGCTGAAAGATGATGCCCATAGAAAAATGTGAGTGTAATAATATTCAATATAACCACACAGAAAAAGCAGCGCCTCACAGGCTGGGGAAAAAATAAGCACATGCTGCAATAATTTTCAGTTAGCTGTTGAAAAGTCTTTGATTTTTCCAGCTAAAAAAGAAATCTTTGAATTTTGCATCAATTTACATCTCTTGATGATGCCAACCACTGGTGTTGGGGAAACGTTCAGTTAAGGAATTTCCTATTGACGACTACCTTTTTTTATACAAATACAACGCCACAACAGGCAGATTGCCCAACGAGATGGCTGACTTAACAACATCATAGATCCCCGAGCCCTACCTACTACTGCTACACCGCACGTGCGTGTACGTGTAGTAAAACCTGACGTGAAGTTTGTTTCTGTATAATGCTTGTTATGTGTAGTGCTGCCATCTGCCACCAGTTTTTCTAACTATGAGTGAAGTGTTATGATTGAATGATTTATCGTTGTAGGACTGTTGCTCTCTGTGGCGAGACTTTTTAACGGGGAGATCGGCTCGCATTTGCGCCTTGAAGTTGGGAACCACAGAAAACCAACTTCAGCCGACCACCACTGTGGGGTTCGAACCCGGATCCTCGCATCGCGAGTCCGTCACTATAACCACTCGACCACCACAGCTGCGAGCGTTCTCAAGAACCTCTTCAGAAAACTTACAGATTATATATTATACAGAAAAATAACACTTGTATCAAATTTCACTCCTGTATATACCTCGGCCAAGCAATATAAAATACATTGGTACATCATGTAAATACGTATATAGGTAATCTATACACCCCTCTCAAGACAAGAAAAAATGGCTTCACCTTGACATGATGACAGAAAAAAAATTCAAATCCCCATCCTTCAAGGAAACAAAAGACTATTGAAATTGGTATTATCTGTGGATGGTATTGTTTAAACACATCACTAGGAGGAAAAACATTGTTATAAAAAATGGCCAGGGGAAAAAAAGGAGATTATGTTATAGCTTTTTCTAATTGATTATAAGGGACTTTGATAATCTGTCATTTGAAATTTATTTGAAAAAAAAACATGGTTAACATATCACAAAAGAATTTCCACATTTTTATCAAGGGTTTGGAAGATTTCTTTCAGGTGGCGAAGCTAATAATAGCTTCAAATGAAACTAAAATATCAAATTCAATTCCACTACAATAGTTTATTTGCACCAGGTCACCATGGCGACTAAGAAATAGGTGCCTATAATTTTCAATGTGCAATTACTAGCTTAAGCGAAAATTCTCTTGGCTCACAAAAGTAAAAAGAATTGTAGTTGGCACTGAGATTTTTTCTGGATTTGTAAAGCCCTGGTTTGCGCGATACTAGAATCTACAGGGTGATTATAATTAAAGTTCCCATACTCTTGAGTAGTTTTTCTCAAAAACTGCTTATCTGAATGCAGCCAAATTTTAGGATATCTTAATGAGACAACGGGAGAGAGATTTATGAAATAAAAAAAATAGTTCAATTTTTGACCACCAGGTGAAAGGGGAGCTTTTTCATTGCATTTAGAATTTTTCCTATTTTCCATATAGAGCACATACCAAGTTTCCTAATAGTACAAGTTTCCAATGCACATCCAAGTTTCAGTATACTGAAACTGCTCAGACCCAAGAAGCACCAGTTCTGGTAGGCATATTCTATTGAGAGAAACTTGGTATGTGCTCTATATGGACCACGGGAAAATTTAAAATGCAATGAAAAAGCTCCACTTTCACCTGGTGGTCAAAAATTGAACTATTTTTTTTATTTCGTAAATCTCTCTCCTGTTGTCTCGTTAAGATATTCTAAAAATTGAGCTGCACTTGAATAAGCAGTTTTCGATGAAACTACTCAGAGTAGTTTACTCCTCTACACACACTGGAACTTTAATTATAATTACCCTGCATTTTCTTAAGACTGATAGAGTTCTAGCCCTTTGGCCCGAGACGAGTTTTTTTATTATAATTACCCCTTGTTACTTTGTGCCGTGTTATAAAAATGATATCAGAACAATTTAAAAATTTAATACAAAAGCTAAATAAAGTAGTTGATTACGACTACTGGATTACGAATGGGAGTTACCCCCTACTCGTTGATTACAGCTGGCAAGGAATTCTTAAACGGGATCCACCGTATTAGTAAATGAAGTTTTCTTCAATACTTCAAATTTTGTTTCATTTTTTAAATTTATTCTGCATGTGTAAATTATTTTAATCAAATGCTGTTAATCCATGTGTGATATTGAATATTTGAATGTTCAATAAACTAAGCAATCTATGGAATATTTTGTTGGCTATTCTAAAATATTTTTACAAATGAATTGGTTGATAAATATATTCATGTATCAATCAATTGTAGCTGGTGTTCCCAAAGCAGAATGTCAAAATCTGCTACATACATCGCAGAACAATCTCACAAAGAATGTTAAGAAAAGAGTTTTTTTGCATGGAAAATGTTCAAAATGAATTTCTACCGCAGAACATTTTCAGTCAGCTGTGGGCTCATTGCAAAACATTCTGCATCAGCACCTGGTGTAATAAAATATAGAGCTATTTTTTTCCCCTCACTGTAAGCATTCACATTGAAGAAAGAAGAAATTATGGCTTTTATTTCATTACACTGAAAAAAAATTAAGAATTTACCCTATGATGAGGTTTAAATAATTTATACATATCTTTCAGGAAGAAAGAAATGGCCAAACGAGAAAAATCATTGCAAGAAAAATTCAAACAGTTCTTTGGCATAAAAGAGGTCACACCGATCAATTTTGACCATCTAAACACTGAGCCATGTAAACTGGATCCAGATTTAATCAAGGTAAATTTTTATCTTTTTTTTTCCCTAAAAAATATGTATTTTCTTAACCTTTTTTTCCTTTTAATTTTAGATTTGTTTTCCGCAATCTTTTTACCAAACTTGGATTTACTTTAGAGATGTGTTTATTATTTATGTTAATCCATTATGAGGTATTGTAGAGAAAATGTATCACTGTAATGGAAATAATTGAAATGAAAACTCTGAAACAATATCACCTTTTTTGTAGATCAATTACTAAAATTAATTTGTCTCATTGATTTGAAAGATTTCTGGAAAAAAAGAAATTATTTCATGTTTGAAAGTTAATAAATAATGTTTGCAGAGTTGAATTTTTATACTTGTTTACCTGTTACAGTTTACTGCTTAATTTTGAATTTCTATGCAATTTAGATAATTATCTGTAACAGCTATAGTGAAATAATCCCTTTCTAGGACATATCTCCTGGAAATTCTGTTAATCATCGATTGAAAGCCCTCAGGGATCTCTGTGAAATCGTTGCTTCAAAATGCCTGCAAGAGGTTTGTGTTGTTTTTTTTCCTTTCTCTGAGTGGAAGAATGAATGTGAATACAGTAAAATCCCTCTTAACATGATATATCCCCTCAGATGCGGTCATCCCTATTTTACAGCCAAATATTAATTTCCCAGTGTATAATAAAAGTATGCTTTCAAACCCCTTATTAACTGTCACCTTTTTTTTCGGACAGAATTTTTTGTACCACCGGAACGCGCAAATGAGGTTTTAATGTATTAATAATCTAATCACTCCCATAATCTTCTTAGCTTGGGGGAAAAAGTTATCAATATCTTATTTTGATATGTAGGTTTGTATTAATTTGAATCTAATATTTTTCCCCTACCTAAAGAATGCAGTGGAAATACTTTACACAAAGACTGAAGATATGTTGCTACCACAGCATACAGCAGAAACAAGGCATATAGTGCTTCACTTCTATTGCTGTTTGATTCAAGGCCAGGTTGGTAATTTCCCTATTTCTTTAAGCTATTTTCACTTACAAACACACCTATTGTCAATTACGCATAGTACTGAATTGCTGTTGTCAAAGGTCTCTTAAAAATGCAAAGAATTGTTAAAAATTGATGACTTTTAAACAAATAATTTGTATCATTTGCTTGCAAAAAAAAAAAAATTGTATGACCATTTTTTAAATCATATTTTTGTGCAATTTGCTCTCGCTTACCAACTGATGAACATTTTTGGATCTTGTGTCCTTACACACAATTTCAGTCCAATTCAAACAATGATATAGAAAGTTGAACCCAGGTTTAATGAACCTGACGAGGCTGACGTTTTATTCCTTGAATCAAGGTGGAGAGGGCAATAGATATACTCGTATGAATTTCAAATGACATTAAAATGAGACAAATCTCAATTTAACTGTTTAAAATTGCTCATCAACCAACCCTGTTAATGTATATTTTTTTCCAATGTGAGTAAAAAAATATTAAAACTCATACATACTCTACCCAACTTAAACCTATGAAAGTTATGAACAAAAAAATATGGCCAGCTTTTCTGAATCTTGGATAGTGGAGCATGTTAGAACATTACAGATGTACATGGAAAACCATAATCCAATCAAATTGTGTTGATATTTCGACAAAAGTAGTTCAAATTTACTTAAATGTAAGCGTGACAAACTGTTTGTTATCCTCAAGTTTATTGGCATTTGCAAATTAGTGTTGTTAAGATATAAAATAATTATATTTGCAAATGCATCTGTGTATTTAAATTTTGTCCAAACTAATTTATTTGTTCCCTTTTTTTTTTTACCACAGTGGCAAAGAATGAAAATTATGAGAAGTGCATTTTTCAGGCTTATTCAAAGGCACAAAATTTCTGAGGACTCTCTTCCAAGGTTTATTTAACAGCTTATTTCCTTAATGTGAAAAAAAATGCTCATAGCATTGATATTTTGTTTCTTTTTTTCTTTTTTTTTGCGTGTTTCTTTAACTTAATTTTTAATATTTTAGGCTTGAATTACTGAATGCTCTCTCTGATAATGGAAAAAATATAGAATACTTTGAAGAAGAGATTGGTAATTATATATGTGTGAAAGTTGGTTTGCTTTTATTTTTTTTATTCATGTGTAACAATTGATTTTATTCATTACAATCAAATTTCAAATGCATATTAGATGAGAACTATTTTTCAGATAGATTGTAGTATTGATTGATGAGCAGTCGTGGGTAGGATTTCACTTTTAATTTTAAATTTCCGTCATGCATTTCAGATATAAATAAGGAAACTGACCTAGCTGTTAGAGTGATAAAACTAATGTTACTAAAGTAATGAAAACCTTGATATAACGATACTCTGCGTACCAAGAAAAAATATTGTTGTAAGGGGATTTATTTGTTATATTGAGTATTGATGTAACAAGGTTGCACATGCAATTAAAACTTTTTAATAAAAGGGTTAACCACCTCAATATAAACATGATTTGATTCTATTTGTAGTGTCATAATAAAGTTAAACTGTGCTTTATAAATATGAAATTAAAATTTTGTTCTTGTTTGATTTGTAAAGTTAATTAACCAGGTATATATTGAAAAATATAAATGACTTCACTGCGATTAAAAAAAGAATTCTAGATTGCTTTATAGAAATATACAGTGGAGATGCGTTCAGGATTTTGCTGTTTGTAATGGAATATCTTTGTTTATTGAAAAATCATGAGGTGCAAAATTTTTGGGTTTTTGTGACTCATAGATTATGTTAGAGGAGACATCATCTGTTTTTCTACAATATTGTGAAAATTGTGTCTTTATCATTCTGTTTATAGGTCCTTTTTTATGTGGTTGGTTTCCATACATGCTTAGCACTGGAAAAGCAATTCAATTTCTTCCCCTTGTCATCAACACCATAAAATACAATGCGGCATACTTGGATGAAACAATAATAATAAGCTTGATACAGTAAAGTCAATTTTTCTATACATTTTTATGTTTAATTTACTTTATGAGAAGTCTGTCATTCTAATACAGTGAAAATCCTATATTATGTATTTATTTATGTATTTAATATTCTTTGGCCAAGGCCTATTCAAGAGGATGCGAAAGTTATGTATGACAAAAATGATGATTGATGATACAGGAAAATTGGGAAATCATAGTACAATCTACAATATTGGGCGGTAGGTTGTTCCAGTCAATAATAGTTCTTCGGAAGAAGCTAAATTTGAGACAATCTGAAGAAGCAAAGATGGGCTGTAATTTTTTAGAATGTTTGAGTCTAACCGAAATGTGAGGGTTTAATTAGAATGTTGGAAGTGTCGATATTAAAAAACCCATGGAGGATTTTCGAAAGAAAAGTTAAACGAGAGATAAGTCTAAGAGAGAAGAGCAGTTGGATATTGAGGTGACGCTTGAGCTTCAATATGGAGATAGATAAAGACCAACAGTTAAAAATGAAGTGAGTGGACTTATTGTGGATAGATTCTAATTTGTCTATGTTGGTTTGGGTATGGGGGTCCCAGGTTTCACAGGCATAGGAGAGAGAGCAGGAAGGATATGTCAGCTAGTACAGGTGACGGACATGGCGGGTGGAGATTTTCAGGCTACAACAAAGGAAAAAAAGTTTTTGGAGGCATTTACTAAAAATATAATCAACGTGATGATTCCAGCAAAGATTGGAAGATATTATAATGTCCAAAAAAGGTATTTATAATAAGAAACCTCAGAGATCAAGGAATTGTTTATCGTGTAAGGGAAATCGTGGGGAATTCTTTTGCTTGTAACTTTCATAAATCTTTTTTTGAGGAGTTGAGGGGCAATTCCCAGGTTGAGTGTCATTCGGAAAGAATGTTAAGGTTGTGTTGGAGAGATTCTTGGTCGGATGTATTGGACACTGTTTTGTAAATGACACAATCATCTGCGAAGAGTTTGATACAGGAATTTATGGAGTCTGGTAGATCATTTATATAAATTAGAAATAGTAATGGCGAGAGGACTGAACCCTGGGTCGTGCCAGACTTGACATGGAGGAATGGGGACTTGAATGAGACAAACTGACTGTGGTTAATGAGGAAGGCCTCCACCTATTTAAGCAGTTGAATATTTAGACTAAGTTTTGAAAGTTTTAGTAGAAGTTTATTATGGAGCACCCTGTCAAATGCTTTAAAAAATCTAGGAAAATGATATCGGATTGAAGGTTTTTGTCAATGGTGTTTGTTAAGTCATGTATAAAAAGTATTAACCGGGTAGATACAGATAACGATGACCTAAATCCATGTTGGTTAAGGAAAAAAAGTTAAGTCAAGGTGGGTACTGATTTCCTTGACAACTATGTGTTCAAAGAGCTTGCAGCAAGAGGTGGTGATTGCAATACGTCTAAAGTTAAGGAAGTGGGACAGTGAACCTTTTTTATGGATGGGAATTATCTTATTAATTTACCAGTCAGAGGGTAGGTTAGGTGTATACAGTGAGACGTGAAAATAATGAGGAGATAGTTAGAAATTTAATTTTTGCAGAATTTGAGGATATGATTTGGGATCCCATCGGGACCAGTAGAGTGGGGTTTTAGTTTTTTTAGAAGATTCATGAGACCAGCTTTAGAAAAAGACGGGACTGGAGTTTTGAAGTGAATATGAAAATTTTTTTTAGGTGGGGGGGGGGGGGGATTGAAGGAAAAAACAAGAGAAGACCCGATTAAATTCGGAGGCGATATCAAGGGGAGAAGTTAGGTCCGCGTTGGAAGTTTTAAGTGAGGAGGTGCCGGCTGATTTGGGAATGGAGGAAATTCCAGAATTTCGAGGGATTTGCTTTAATATAGGTAGGCAAGGAGTTGGACGGGTAATTGGATTTATGGTGAAAAATAAGGTCTTTCAGGTTACAAGTGGAGACAGATTTTGTTTCTGAGAGTAGGAGAGTCGTTGAATTTGAATTTAGCGAGATCACACCAAATTCTTTTCAGATGGATAATGTTGCCGTTGATCCAAGGGGTTGATTGACATTTAGATGAGGAGCATTTGGTAATGGGTAGTGGTATATGGGTCATTCTCCAAAAAGTGTACAAACCATTTCTGAGACTTTGTAATTTTTTTTTTAAATTTCAGACCACTGGTAGTAATTTTAATTTTTTTTCTAGTGCTTAATTTAAGTCTCTGTCAGATAGCATTCCTTAAATCGTTTCAGTTGGTATATATTTTTTGTTTTAAGTGATTGTATTAAAACCTCAAAATCTGGCCGTCCCAACTTGAAAAAAGTGTTAAAGAGACGATGCAAATCTTGAATTTTTTTCAAAAAACTTTGAATCCCATTTTATATATGTGCCATAGATGAACAAAACTAACAATAAAATTTTGAAAAAAAAATTTTCTTGAAAACTATTTTTTGTTAGTGTCCCGAAATTTTTCCCATTTTAAAATGTCCATTCTGTTACTGTAATAATTTAGGAAATATATTTTTATTCCAGATCAAATCTGATATCACTTTTGAGCTCATTGAAAAGTTCACTTTTAATTCTTGATGAATAATTTTGGATTTGACTTTTGCAAAATGACTTAATATTCACGTTATGTCTTTAGTATCAGATTTTTCTCTGTAGGATGTCCACTCTGTTACATCATTATCATAAATAATTAAGATATTTCTTTCATCTATATCAACATCAAGTGATAGTACATAGATATGCTTCAAAACAAAAAAATTTTCATCAATCATTTAAATTTATAATGAAAAAATAATAATTTAGACTAATTTGTCCACTCTGTTACATCTTCGAAAAACTCAAGCAACGCAACAGAATAGAAACTATGATTTACAGTAAATTTTTCTTAGTTAAAAGGTTTCGGAAGTTTAAATTGAGTTTAATAAGGTGTCTATATTCAATTTAAACCTTTTACCACATTCTCCATGATGTTATTTTTTCAGTAAAATATGAAAGTAAAGTAGTACAGATCGTTAAAATCACTGCCAGGTGCAGATCCAGGGGGATGTGTCATAAGGGGCATTTTAGTATGAGTGAAGGTTGTTATATGACCATACGTTCTGTATTTTATGGGACAGAACCATTATCTTCCTATTTTTTTTCCAGGCCCGATTCCCCCCAGTCCTCTTTGGATCACTAATGTGAGAGGCATAAACGTTAGATTTATACCAACATCAAATTACTATTCAATTTCAACAAAAACTTCGAAATAAAATAAAAATGATCCTGATGATATAATATACACTAGAGCATGTCCAGTGTCCACTTTGACCAGATTTTAATAATTTTACCAGACCAAAATTCAAACTACAACGCATGGGGTGCGTGTTTTTATAATTTGGCATGGAATGGACGCTTTTCAAAGGTTGTAAGAGGAGTCTCTGGGTCACCTATCACATTTTGTACATATTTTTTAGGAAAATCAAAGTTTAATGGCATAGCCTATTTAGAATATTTGAAATATCTTTCTCTCAGTTAAACATTTCTGTACATTCTGTTACAATGGTGTTCACTCTGTTGCAGGAAGCATTTTTACGGTCACAGGCAGAAAAATTTCAGAACACTCCAAACTAAGATGTTAAATTATAAATTACCAACCCATTGTCTGTCAAAAATAAAAAGTTTTGATTTTAAGTACCTAAATATATGTAAAAAATAAACTTTTCCCATCTGCTATTTTGAAAAAATCATGAAAAACCATCAAACCGACAGAAAAAAAGTCAACAGAATTTTGAACTGCTTTTTTTTTAGCATATGTGTAAGAAATAAGCTTATTTCATTATTTTAAGAGATAAAAAACAGCAGAAATAATAATTTTTTAAAAACAGCAGAAATAATAATTTTTTTGAGCGATATTTATTTTTGGAACAGTGGACAAAATCCATGATTTTCAGTCATAAAACACAAAAAATAAAATATTATTACAAAATAAAAATGAAAAATATTTATGAAATATTAACTTCGTCATTGGCTATTATTTGAAATAAATTTTATTTTGAAAATTCAATTTTGTTTTTTTCATTTCAAAAATGTAGAATGTACACTTTTTTTTGGGAATGATCCATATAACAATAGCCTCTATAATGGTAAATGTGTGAATAACAATATTACTCTCTGGTCCCGCACTTTTCGCACAGTGTTGAAATATTCCACATGTAACGATAGATTATAGGTCTGCATAATGGTCTAATGGTCTTTTCCCCCACTCTCTTGAGCATCATTATTTAAGAGTTTCCCTAATTTTAATTTCACTATATGTATATATATATATATTTTTTTGTTTATTAAGAATGAAAAGATTTACATTAACTGTGTTTGTTAAAAAATTATTCTTATATTAGACAATCGTTATGATGAAATTTTGGGTACATATATTTTCAGTTTTGTCTTGAAAAGTCTTTACATAACTGATGGTTTGATTTTTTTTTTTTTCTCATCTCTCAGGCGAACTTGCTGTCATATAGGGAAAACGCTTGTTGAAGAAGAGATCAAGGTGATTTGGAAATATGCTATTTAATCTTTTTGTCTCTAAACTTAATGGCTTTGAGTGTAATTTTAAAATTATTGGAATAATTTTAAAAAAAATTGAAATTGATGTAGAACATTTTTATGAACTATTTTCAGTGGTGTCTCGAGTTGATGGATGCAGTCTTATGTTATAGCCATCTTCCTATGAAAGTTCTTTCCAACTTTATATTTGCATTATGTTTGACAATCAATGTTGAAAAATTTGCTCAGCAGAGCTGGAAAGTAAGTCTTGAGCTCTGCCATATTATATTCTCTTTGAACCATTAATTTTTGGACAAAATAAGTTTATTAGTTTCATGTCTCAAAGTTTGTCTACACTGGGCATGTTTTGTATTGTCCTCGAGTAATTTAAGTGTCATGGCCATAGTTGTTACCATCATCGAAAAGGCAAGAAGTCCCGATAAGCTCATGAAATAAGAGAAAGGTCAGGAAATTCAAGAAAAAGCCATAAAGTAAGAAAGTAGGTCATAATTTTTTTATGAATCAATTTCTGATTTTTCCTGGTACGTTCCTGCGCTTTATCTTATCGCTGAAAAATCATGCCTCCTCCATCAGGTTAAAAATTATGAAAGCCTGATAGAGATACCTGCGATTGTGCAGTGGTAGTTGGCTGATGGTAGGTTTCTCTGGTTTCCTGACTTTAAAACACGAATGTCATTAGATTTTCATTAAAAAAAAGTCACCACAGCCAGCAGAAGAAACAAGGTTTCTATTGCACCAAATCTCGACAAAATGTTTAATTTTGTGAGCAAAAGAGCTATTCCTGTGAATAATAATATTAAGAGTCTCCAACATCACCAACTAATAAGTGTGAAATCAGCAATGATGTTACCAAATAGCAAGTGTTAAATCCTTGGTGTCACCAAATAAGTCAAGATAAAGTTACTGAACATTTTCCTTTGCGTATGTGATAGAAATTGATGACTGTAGTTATAAAAAAAACATATTTATAAGCATTATTTCAGATCAGTCATTGCCTTATCCTTTCTTTTCTCATTCTGTCCAGTCTGTACTCGTACTGTGATATTTAATAGTTTTCAATGCAATTTCAAAAAATATTAAATGCTATATCTGGACTATACAAAATAATATGCTTGTTTTCAAAATACAGTAGAGTCTCTATATAATGAGCTTCTATCTGACAAATTTTTACTTGGACACAAAAATTATTTCTCTAATGATGTTTCTATGCAAAGAATTTTTCAATGGAACAAAATGTGTGTGTGGAAGGAACCATTTCATGGGGACTCCACTGTACTTATATATTTTTTGTTTGTAGTTCAGAATTATTCTAAACCAATATAAACTTTCACAGTTGATGCGTAATCTCCTTGGAACCAGCATTGGTCATACAACCATCTTCACTCTTTGTTTATTTCTTCAAGACAGGTAAAAACCTTTTTATGTTTCAATTTAAAAAAATACAGTAGAACTCTGTTATATCATGGGTGCTGGGACATTAAAGGCCCAAACTATATTTGAGGCACCCTGTATTATAGGGCTCCACTGTATTTGAATGAAAAAAACCAGTTTATATATTGCTGTTCGATCTTTCCACCCTTGTGTTGAGGAATGAATTTCCTCTTTTGTTTCATTCACTGAAGAAACCTACTTTAATATTTTAAGGGAGAATCAAAAAATGCCTGGTGTTGTACGAGGGGCTGTATCTTTTATCAGCATGGCCCTTTGGGGATTGGATCGAGTCGAATCATTGAAGCATCCGCCTACTGCTGTACTTCCTTCTTTTTTAAGTGTAAGCAATCTTGAAGTTGTGTTATTGGCTACCTATCATAATCTATAGAAGTATATATGATTCATTTGTTGATTAAGGGTAATAAAAGGAGCAAAAAAAAGGTGGTATTTTCATCAATACAATTTATGAAGCCTTATTCACTGTTCATATAACAAAATATGTATTTATTCATATGAGAACACTAGGTTAAGACTTCATATCATACTGGTTCAAATAAATACAGTATCAATTTTTAACTCTTTTTTTTTTCTTCTTAGACACTATAACCAACAGAAATAGCAAGTAAATGTCTGAAATTCTGACGCATGTTATTGACACAAAATTGGTGTTGTCTTTTAAGGGGAAGAGGTATCTCAAAATTTACAATAAGATTTCTTTGGTCTAAAGTAGAGGCATGCAGGGTAGGGCATAGGGAGTCAATGCATCCCCCAAGGCAATCCAAAATTGAAAAAAAAAATGTACAAATTTTGAATATTGTTAGTGATGCTGTAATCAACACATCTTTATTGTTGTTTGTATTATGTATTGTTCTGCATTTTTATGGGCATCTTTTTATCAGCCACTTCGTTGGGCATTTTGCCTGTTGTGGCGTTGTATTTGTATTTGTATAAAATGCTGAAAATTCTCCAAGCATAGAAATAGAGTCCCTTGACCCCTCCCCTTCTTCCAACTTTCACTAATGTGTATTCTTCTCCTAAAAGGTAGGTCTTGCATAGTGTGCATTGTCCTTTTCTAGACTAGCTTGATACTTATTCAATAGTTGCTTGTCACAATCATTATATCTTCTTAGCATCCTGTAGAGAGGTGCCAGGCTACTCCTTTACTGGGACCCTAGATCGATGAGGTGAGGTCGTGTGGGGGGGGGGGATTCTTTCTTTTGAAGACTACACCCATTATGTGTTAAAAGAATAAAATTTTTATGCATATTTAAATTTTCATTTCCATCGGTAGTAGTTCCCAAGAACTTAGTCCAGGAATAATCTTGCATAGTTTTATATAACTGGGTCGTGTTTTACTTTTGATTAAAAATTAAATATTTTATTGATAAACCTTCAAGTTTCTTGATTTACAATTCCAGGCTTTGGAATATGATAACAATGTGATCGCATATGAAGTTGCTTTGTCATTGCTGAGACTTGTCAAAAAGAATCATGAGCTTCTTCAAAGCATGACATGGAGCATCATTCTGAATATTATTGAGCGTCTTCTCAAATATCCTGAGGTAAAAGTTTTATATAGGATAACTTTCAAATTTGTGTAAAATTGAAGTTTCAAAGAAATTTCCATTCTAAAAAAAATTGTTTCCCAATGCTGCATCCCAAAGCAGATTGTTTTGTATTGTTCTGCAACGAGGAATCAACTGACTGAAAATGTTCTGCAGTGAAAATTCCCATAAGTGTTTTCTCCTTTATTTCTCAAAATTAACTTGCTCATATTATTTTATGTCACAGAATAATCTAAGACTTCAGTTAGCTAAACTAGCTGCTTTGTTCACAAATTGTCTCACAAAATCAGATCTCCCTAAATAGTGGAATAATGCAATGATGGTTCTTTACAAAAAGGGTGAAAAAGAGGATATCAAGAATTATCGACCAATCAGCCTCTTATCAGTAATTTATAAAATCTTCACCAAAATTAAATTTTTTTTTGTCAAATCAGACATCTAAAATGAAAAGTCATTTTAGCTGACTGATTTAAATGCTTTGTCATTTATTATTTATTTATTGGTCATATAGTAAAGTTGCATCTTATCAGAAGTGTTATCAAAGTTTGAGTAATTCCCAGTAAATTTTTAAGTGTAAGTATTAATTTCAATAATTATTTTGAATACCTCATTAAATGAAAAAGGATAAAAATATTTTTTCATGAAAAAATTTATTATGAAAATAATTTTCTAAACTTTATTACATTTTTTTTATTAATATGAAACACACACAAACTTTATTTGTCATTGATATTTTACTTCTACTAGCTGCAACAAGTGGGTCCTAAGAAAGATCCTTTTGCAGCAACTGTGCATGATCTGGTTTCTGTAGCTGCAAAAAACAAGATACCTCTATGTTCAAAAAAGTTGTTCAGTATCATAGAGAGTTTTTCAGACAAATTGAATGTAAGTAACTTAGGCAAGTGAATTTGTGATTACAATATGTTTTTAAACTAAATTTTTCAAAATTTAATTACTGATTAAAAAAGGGGGAATGTAGAATGTTCTAAAGTAGTAATGGGCAAACTACAGCCCCTGCAGGCCAAATATGGCCCACGTAAATGTTCTATCAGATTTCAAAATACAGGAGAGAAATTTACAATTTTAATGTTTTTTAAGAAAATTCATTCAAGGATTGTGTTCCTTTTTTGCATATGAAAAATATATTTGTGAAAATTTAAATAGAAATTGATTTGAAAACGCTTGCATATGCAAGGAAATGCAACATATATGCAATAAATATGCATAAAGTTTTTAAAATAATATTTATTTTTCCCAGTTATAAAGGATAAACCATTGTGTCTCATTTGCAATGAAACCATGGCAGTCTCCAAAGTATATACTACATTCCACCTCTTCATTTCTGAGCATAAAAATTCCAATTTTGAGTGTCTGGCCTGCCAAAATTTTTTCTTTGTTTTTCTGGTCTGCTCCTAAAAGAGTTTGCCCATCATTGTCTTAAGGTTTTTTGTTGTTTTTTTCATGTTTGTATTAAATATTATGTTTGTATCTTAAATTTTTCTACTTAAATTTTTACTTTTGTTTCTAGGATGAGCTAGTTATACAGTTGATTCAACACAGAACCTTGCATTTGCATCCATCCAGAGAAGATTTTATCCAAGTTATTACTCATCTACTTGAAAAGTATTTTAAGTACGTATGAATGGTAAATTTTTGGGAACCAGAAAACTCAAATGTTTTCTGTATTTCAGCTATAAATCCTTTTAATAATTTGATTTGCATTTCACAGAAATGAACAGAGATCATCCATTCAGTTGACTGTTGTACAAATCTTGCATAATATCAGAATTACATGTGGACATTTCTGTGATGTAAGTGATTTAAGATATTTTTTGTGTGTATGTTGTGACTGATAAGCTGCACAAAAGAGGATAGAGCTGAAAATATTGAGGTATAATTTTGTAGAGAGAATTGCTTCTTTTTTTGGTTGATTTAGTTTTTTCTATCACCTGAAGTAATTTTATACAAATACAACACCACAACAGGCAAAATGCCCAACGAAGTGGCTGAGAAAAAGATGCCCATAACAAATATGGATGTCATATATTTCAAAGATAAAGCAACCCAATTAAAAATGTAATTAAAAACATTATAAACAATATATACACATGATAAAATATAATACAATGCCCATAAAGAATACTTATGGGTGTCTTATTCTAAGTATGAATAGCTTCTCGATTTACCCCAACATGTTTATCATACTTCTTTTTAACCAGTCAACTGTCCAATTAATTTCTCCGAGCGTTACCCGCAGTGCCCACTTTTTTTTGAAGACGCGCACGCTTTTTCCCTCTTTTTTCCTTTTCTTGGAAGTTTGAAATATTAACATTTTTTTTTATAGCATGTTTTTTTATGGCTCGAATGTGTCGAGACATTATATGACTCCCCAAAAGTGGGGAGGGGCAGTCATAATGTCCTGTGACTAAAAGAAATGCTGTTGATGGATTTATGTGAAACCATAGTGGTTGAACCTTTGCTAAAAGATATGTGAGTAATAAAACAGATGCATCTTCGCAAGGGAGTTGGAAATTGAAACAAAAGCGATGGGGATGCAGCTTTGCAAAACATGACAAAGATAATAGTAATAATAATCTCAGATTTTGAAATATAATTGTCACCTCCATCTAGTGATGAGATAATAAAGTAGAAAGATGGCTGTGCAGAGATGGCAGCACATGTATGACAAATTATTCCGTCATATCTCTGTGAAAAAGACCAAAAAGTCTGCGTGTCGGCAAATGCCGTCGTAGGCAACACCATTACGCATATCAGCGACGGCAAATGCCGTCTTAACCACTTGACTGGTGAAAAAGACCGAAAAAAGTCTGCGCGTCGGCAAATGCCGTCATAGGCACCGACATTACGTATGGCAGCGACGGCAAACGCCGTCGTAACCACTTGACTGGTTAAACGTGTCAATTGTGTTACTTCTCAAATTTACTACCTCCAGGGGTAAGCTATTCCATTTATTGACAACCCTATTTGAGAAAAATTCCCTGCGACACCATAACCTTGCATTGTCCCTTACCAATCGATACTGGTGTCTTCTTGTAAAAGCAGTCAATTGGCGGTGTACTAAAAGCTCGTGGTCCATTCTATCCATCTCATTGAAAATTTTGAACACTTCGATCATATCTCCTCGACACCTGCGTTCATCCACTGTAAACATATAGCAGGTATTTTTTTTTTTTTTTTTTTTTGTCGTACCATTTTCATTTAGGAGTCTGCAATAATTTTTCTTGATGTCCTTTGAAAAGCTAGTAAAATGGTACAGTTGCAGATTTAAAATTGAATTTATTTGAGATCCATGTTGACATACATTCCCATTGATTAAAAGCTCGTGCGATTATGGGTTTGCAAGATTTTAAGGTGTAATAAAGAAATGGTGGCCACTGGTCTGAATGCTTTCTTAGTCAGAATACCCACCAATAAAAAATTCATTATACCTGATGTAAAATCAGAATCAATGGAATAACATATTTTCTAAATAGCAGAATAATGTATAGATAGATAACAATTTGAAGATTATTTAATGCATTTGGGCCTTGAGTTTCAATTTAAAAGAATGCTGCCGCACACAAATTTTTAAGGTTATCTTTCTAATGTCACTTCCCTCATCATTTTATTGGGGGGTGGGGATATCCATTAAATTATTCCATTAGAATGATGAGGAAGCAATATCTATAACCAGAATGTGTTTAAATATTTTTTATTTTATGACTGGTGCACAGCCTGTTAAAACAATTTGTTTTAGTTGATCCCAAAAACTTTTTTTTTGTGATTTTTCTTTGAAAGTCCTTACCATAAAAATTTATGAAAATATAAATTGTAAGGATATTTGCTGTTGAATTTTACAAAGGTCTTGTACATTAATGATTATAAACTCAATTTTGAGGATAAATGATAGGAATAAAAAATAAATTTTCCCCATAATAGGAATATAAAAGCACTAAATATCAATCGATTGCACCATGAATTTAAATATATCTTAGGTAAACAAAACATTCATTAAATAGCTCATCACTTACATTTAATTGCCATCCACCCTTCTTCATGGATTTGTGTGAAAGAAGCTTTCACACATTTGGATTCATTCTTCAGACTATAATTTTTTGCTTTTCTGAGTGTAAAATCTAAATTTGAAATTAAATAATAATACTAATGCAGGGCTCCCACTTGTCCTACTTTTTAAGTTTTGCCTTACTTTCTAGTTTTTGTCCTACTTTTTTACCAAATCCTATCAACAAAATTCATGTAATTGATTTTAATTAAGTAGGGAATCATCAATATATTGCAAATAATACAAATGTAGTAGATTGCAATTATAATGATTTTGCCAAAGCAAACATTTTATAACTTTTCAGGATTTTTCGGGAGGTGTATATGGACCATTTAGTTTATTAACACTTAAACGACTGCTCAAGAGATTTCTCATATTTTAATGCTGAGACATAGAAGAACAACAATGAGATTTCTCGATTTTTAATTTCCTATATGCTTTTGTTTTTCATTTCCAAACGAGAAAATCGCTGGTCTTAGCCTACAGAAAATAATATGCAGTCATTTAAGTATTAATTTTTCTTTTACTTAGTTTCAACAAGTAGACTAGTCATTAAAATCTTCTGTCTGAATAGAAAAAACAATTTTGTATTTACTACTTCATGGTCTTGGGCAGTGACTAACATCCATCATTAAAAATTATGGTGCACATTTTGTGTATAGGTGAAACAACTGTTTGCATAACAAAGCAGTTGAATACATAGGCCTATTCTAGGTTTGTTGACTCTGATGCTAGCCAGTAGCATTCAATTGTCTTCTGTATTTTTAGGGCATGCAGAAGCATAAACAATATTTACAATGCTCAGCAAAGAGCTAGAAATCAAAATGCTTCATTTGTCAAAAACAATGACACTGGTATTGAACAGTAAAATATAAACAAGGGTATTTTAAAAAAAAGGGTATACAATGCAGTAAAACCATCTGGCTCATATTGACTTATTTGCATTGTAACCTGTAATTTAAATATTTCACACTATGCTTTTGAAAGTGGTCTCAAAAGTGCATCATTCTTAAACTTTCATGTCTTCATAATTTTCGGCCAAAAATCGTTTTTGTTACCAAGCCATTTCTGTCATTTTGCTTTGGCTACAGTCAGTTTCATGGGTGTCCTGAAATAGCGCTATGATTTTTTTTAATTAAAAAAATTTCTGAGTTTTTTATTATGCTATGAGGTTAGGGGGCAGTACCCCCCCCCCCCCGGTCCCTACGTTTTACCATTTTCTTGAGTGGGAGAGCGCTGATGATGGATGTCCAGATCAAATGTCCTTAATTTAAAACCGATTAAAAATCAAAAATGTCACCTCGGACACCTCAAAGTATGTGTCGCAGCTCTTAGGGGCATCACCAACTGTTGTCGGGGGTGTTGCGGTAAGCTGAAGATATTAATTTTTGTGCCTATTTATGCTTTAAAGTGGTTCTTTTAATGGTGAAAATATCTACAAAATGATTCTGGGGAACTGCAGATGAAACATGAATTAGGCAAGAGAGCTACGAGTGACAAAAGTTTGAGAACCACTCACCAAGGGTGAAATATTAGAAAAATTTGGTTGCCCAACTGTGAGAATTTGATAAATTTTTTGAAAACATCACTGCTTACACTGGCATTTTTGACCAAACAAAAAAAATGTCACCACAGGAGAAAGTAAAAATCATTCTGTGGAGATGTTAGCTCTCATCTATCAATGGTGAACTGGATTGCCTCTCCAGATCAGACAGCATTCTATGTGTCCAATAAGGTTAATGAGTGCAATTGTGGAATTTGAGGCTTAGGAAATCCCCGTAAAATTTTTGAAGTCAAAAGAAACTATCCTAAAATCAATGTGTGATGCAGGCTATCATGTGACATGGTCATCGGGTCATTTTTTACCAAAACTTTGTGAGTGTTTGCTTTTCCTTGACATAATTTTCTTATCTTCCCAACTTTTTGTAAAAGTTTAGGAACTGCTCGAAAATACACATACACACTTTATATTATATCTGTGAAGTCTCTTTCCTCTATAAATTATAATTGCTTGAGTGAACTTCTGTATATACTGGTATATTGGAAATAAATGTAGGTACATAATGGTAATGAATGGTACATGATGGTAATGAATAATATAGACCTACATAAAAAGGTTAAACCGGACATCCCGTACATCCATAAAGTATTTTTTCGATAAATTATAATTGTTTGAATGAACTCGTGTACTCATTTATATTGGTCTTGAAAGATATGTGAATATGGTATTTTTTAGCACTTTTCCTCTCCTTTTTTTCATGTTTTATAAAATATTATTTGTGGTCAATAATATTCTTTCTCATATGTCTTGTTTTCCTCATGTCATTATTTGAAATTCTCCTTGATGGGGATTTTTTTATGCAGAAGCTTTACTCAAACTAAGTCTGAAAAATTTCCTTGTATCAAATGAACTTTTTATTTGAGTACTTCGAAAGTTTAAGACTAGTCAAGTTTGTATTGCAATTTGTATAAAGTACCATTAATGGTTCTGCACTCATACTAAACTAGTTTGACTGCAACAAGTAAAAAATATGAGCATTAGCCTTATGAGTATTTATTTGAGCTATTTTTTAAATTTTATGTATCTTTAAAAGTTGCTTGTATAAATACACATCTAAAAATGTTCAAAGTAGTCTGTTATTTCAATGACAGAAAACTTGAAAAATGTATAATATTCTCCAACATAATTGGCTTTTTCAAAATAATGATAAAGTTTTAAACATGTGCCAAAAAGCAAACCTTAATGTAAATGAAAGAAACTGATTTTTACTTGAAAAAATAGTAACACATTTCTCCACAACAACTACATATTTTGTTTCTACTACTGTGTTCTGAAGTTAACTCTCCATTGAAAGAGCTAAAGCGTACAGACCTGCAGTAGGAAAAAATTATAGATTTGTCTTGGAAACATGTCTCAGGTTTTTTTCAATTAAATCTTTATTATTTTTAGTCATACATTCATTGCCGTGCAATTCATTCATTAGTTGATGTAAGAATTGTATTTGCCACTGTATAAAGACACATTTTTTTTTTTACATTTTATATTCTTAAGCATTTTACTTGGAACTAGCCCATAAGATTCACTTCTGTTTTTCGAATATATTTTTCAAGAAAAAACAATGTCTTATAGACCAGCAAATACTTAACCAAACGTGGACCCCATACACATTCCTCTGCAGAATATCTAACGAATTGGTACATGTCGGAATGTGTTGCATGAGTATGTATATGCATGGCCCTAATGTATTTACGTTAGAAGTTGTGTGCGTGTGTGTTTTAGTGTTCTTGATGGTGCTGGCATCTGTGTTCCATACCAGCAAATACTGCAGTTCACAATAAAGTTTATCCTAGAATTATAAAATTGAAAATTATTCTTTGGCCAAAACTATTTTTCTTCCTAAAACAGTCGCGCTTGGGATTGTGAGAAACAAAGATTTCATTGAGAGACACATAAAATCTTCCATAGTTCTTCTTACTATTTATAACTGACATACTTTTTTTTCCCCTGTTCAGACTGTTTTGCCAGTGATGACATATTTATTTTCTTTTTAGGCTGATAGCCTGGATCAAACCCTATTATACTATTTGTCTCAGATCGACATGGTGCAAGATGATTGTGTTAGGAAAGCAATAGTTGAATTCCTGTTAGAGGTTGCTGAGAACTGTGTATCAAAACGATATTTTGATATCCTGGACATTGTTGAAAAGGTAATTTTTTTTTTTTTACTATACAGCAACATAGATTATTTGACATTTGTTTGTGTTAAAATTTTTAGCTAATTATTCTTTTTGTTCATATAGGCAATTTGTTTTCTAGCTCAGTATGAATTATTATGAAAACTCAGTTGTGTTAAATTTGAGTGATTCTCAGTATTTAAGTTTCTATTTTGAGATGGTTTCTACTTTAGTAGCTCAACTGAAAATGATGTAAATAATATTGGAAATATAGTTGGCCTTCGTATTCGTAGATTCTGTACCCATGATTTGAGTGATTTTTTGTTTAAAAAAATGATGCACATGAGTGTGTTTCAAGCACAAAATACGTAAGCCTGGTTGTAAAGTCTTCTCACATCCTCCTGAATTAAAAAATATAGTTGTGTGGATAAACATGTCTTGTACAATTTGTTCAGAATTTGAAAATTTATATACTACACTCATGTCCATAAATTAAGGATAATTCAGAACCATACGGAAATCGAAATCTAAAGTAAAAATTTCACCTGTAGAATTATCACACACATCTGCAAGAATGATATGCAAATTTCAGGAAGCCACCAGATGATGCCGATAGTACGTCGCAATGACAAGAGTGTAAGAGGGGGGTATATAAGGAATGGTGGCAAAGAAGTCAAATTGTTCACAAGAGTTCTGTAAGGCGCTCAGTGCCATAAGCGAATAGTTATGACACAGAGGACGCATGTGGATGATTTTTTACGTGGTAGAATTATTGGCCGCCTGGAATGTGGGCGTACTCAGATGGAAGTATCCGAGGAACTTGGAATTGCCCAAAGTGTCATCTCTAGGCTTTGGCAACGACTCCAAGATAACGGAAATGTCAGTAGACATTACAGTACAGGTCGCCCCCGAGTTACAACGCCGAATGAAGACCGGTATTTGCAGGAACTGCCAAAAGAAGCAGACGGAGCACAGCATCTGACCTGTATCGTCAGCTATCTGCAGCCACGGGTACCACAGTTTCAAGGCAAACCGTATGCAGACGTTTGGGAGATATTGGTCTATATGCTCGCAGGCCTGTCTGATGTGTTCTGCTCACGGCAACTCACTGTCGGCAGCGATTAGCCTGGAGTAAAGAACATGCAATGTGGACATCGTCATGGTGGGCTTGTGTGATGTTTTCTGACGAGTCCAGGTTTAGCTTGCAGTCTGATTCACGTCGGACTTTCATATGGAGAACGCCATTTACCCGTTACGAACAAGACAACATCATTGAACGACACCGTTAGGGTGGTGCAGCATAGCTTGTTTGGGGTGGAATTATACTGGGTTCCAGAACAGATCTGCATGTTCAAACCGGAACCATGAAAGCCCAAATTTATCGGGACATCATTCTGGAACAACATGTACATTTGTTTAGGGGTGCCATGGGCTCAGAATTTGTGTTTATGGATGACAACGGCATCCTCACCGAGCAAACATCGTAAACGAATGCCTTGAATCTGAGGATATAACCCGTATGGAATGGCCAGCATTCTCACCTGACTTGAATCCGATAGATCATGTGTGGGACATGCTTGGCCGACGAGTTGCAGCCTGTCAACCACCTCCTACATGTGTACCGGAACTTCGGAGAGCATTGCTTGCTGAGTGGAGTGATCTTCCCCAAGATCAGATCGATAATTTGATAATCAGCATGCCTAGGCGTTGTACAGACTATTTCATCGCATGGGAGATATACAATGTATTAACCATCATACCAACCATGTAATAGTAAGTTTTTGTAAAGGAGATATTTTTTACAATTGCTCCAGGGAGCAAAAATCATAGTTTTTATGAATGGTATCATACATACGCCATCGTTTTTGTTCTTTATCTTTTGTTTAATAAATGGGCTTTATGAATAAGTAACGTTTGTTTTGTTTCTGAACCTTTATTTGCCGGAGCTGGCATTATCCGTTATTTATGGACATGAGTGCATATATATGACAGAATCGCATATTTTACTCAATGAAAGCATTTTTTTTTCCTTCCGCATAATCATTTAGAATATTGAGTTATCAAATTTTTCAGCTTGTGGACCATATTTCGTGCATCACTTTTGCAGGTTATAAAAAAATGGAATTACTTTTTTGAGGACCAAAAATACTAGAACAACATTCTAAATTGTTTGTAATTCATAATTGATTCAAATAATTATGAAACATTAATACAGCATGCTTTAATTAGTGCAGAAATCAGACCCTCAATCGATGTCAGTAGTTTACCTCATCCTATTTCTTTAATTTATTATGAAAATATTTCATAAATTTATTAGTAAGTCATATAAAATCATTGAATGGGACAGATTGGTCACTTGGGCAGATTTTATACATCCATGCTTTGTCACATGTTTAGGTCCAAAAATCTGTTCTTTACTGTCCATGTTTTCTAGTATCTGCAAATACACTTAGAACCAATCAGCCGTTGACACAGTGGCACTACTGTATATTGAAATTGAGTTAAGTTATAAATCATTGTATGGGAAAAGGAATTTATTAAATATATATATTAGATGTAAATAATTTTTCAATAATGTATAAGGAATAATTTAATAACCAATCAGATACAGTAGGAAAGATTAAAATAGTTTTTAACTATCTTATTGTAAAATTATTACTTTTATAGCTTATACAAAAGTATGTATAATAATAATTGGATGAGGGATACGTCTGATTTCAGAAAAAAAAAATTTTAATCATTTTAAAATTAGAGCTAAATGTATCAATAGTCTTTCCATTACTAAATTTTTTTTTGAGACTTGAGAACGAATACATTTAAAAACTACCATTTTTAGATGTAACTGATAGTGGTTGAAAGCATCAAATACAAAGTCTACAACAGACAAAATGCCCAACAAGTTGGCTGAGGAAAGATACCCATAAAAAATATTGATGTTGAATATATATCTAAACTAGCAATATTAGGTATATATGCATATTTTCTTTTCTCTTCTGATAATGCATTTTTTTTTCTGCAGGTCATGAAAAGAAAATCTAATGCCATGTCTGCTGGGGTAGTAATGAAAAGTTCCTGTGTTGATATAGAATCTGCTATATCAGGTTTAGTGAGAATATTCAGAGTTAGTGATTTCATTGTCTTTGAAGTGAAAAAATCAATTTAATACACTTTAAATTTACCTGACATTTTTTTAAGGATATCTTTTTGTACCTGTATTGTAATCTGAATATTTTGTGGTACTTAGTTTGCATCAACAAATATAAGTAGCATGTTCCTGCCAATTTAAACAGGTGGACTTTATGAAATTGGTTATAGGGGATGCACACATGAATAATTTTTGATTTAAAAAAAAAAAGTCATGAAAAAAAAATGAACTGATAGAATGATGAATGTATAACATAATCTAATATGCATTCATATTTTCCTTTGAAATTGATAATTTTGTTTCATCTGGTTAACTGGAATAGACTTTATTGATAAGGAAGATCTCAGAAGAATAATTTCTACTAAAACTATGTAATGTTTTCCTGATAAGTAATGATTATAATTTTTTTATCTTAAATATTATAAAGGTAAGAATACATTCTTTGAATGTATGATGAGCATTATACACATTGAAATTAGTTACTTATGTGTTCCTTTTTAGATGAAAAAATTGTGAAGTTTTTTTTCTTGCAGAAAAAACTTCATACTCTTCCTGCCAGCCATTCAGTCAGAATATACAATATGCTCGTCAACCATATTCAGGCAAAATATGAACACCTTTCATTTCAGGAAGGAGACGTGAGAATACGAAGACTGGTAAACTTCCTATTTATATTTTTATTATCATTTTTAAATCAGGCAAAAATAAAAAAAATAGACATTACACTATTCATGTTATGTAATTCAAGGATTATGCCACTCTCCACTATCCATACAAAAGTTTTTAACAGCTGGCTGATGGGAAGATATGTTTTGGAAAGAGAAAATTCAACTGCCCCTTCGGGGAATGGTTTTCCATGATTCCCCGCATGGGCAGTTGAATTGTCTCTCTTTCCAAAATATATCTTCACATCAGCCAGCTGTTAAAAACCTTTGTATGGATAGCGGAGAGTGACATCATCCTCGGATAAGTTGCCATCTGGTGTCAGCAATTGTGAGCTTTGGCCTGAGTTAGGTCCGACAGTCCATGTACAGTCCCGTTCAGTGCACACGAGCTCCAATGGAAGATTGAGATGTTTGTTGCCTCTGTAGTGTAGTGGTCTAGGCTCTAGGGCGTTGACCGGGAAAGTGAAAGGATGTACGTTCGATTCCCTGCTGTGACAGTTGAATTTGCTTTCTTTCCAAAATATATTTTGCTGGCTTCGCATCAGCCAGCTGTTAAAAACCGTTGTATGTTATGTAATTATCAATTGTTAGAAATACAATGCTGATGGATACAGTTTCCACTATTTTTTCACATATTTCTATTAATATTAGTGAAGAGATATATCACTTTCAGGAGCTTTTCATGTAAGTGGTGTGTATTTGAGCAAAAAGCATTAAGAATGTGTGTTTTTAATGAATGTATTATAAATATATATACTTGTGCGACATATTCAAAGTTATAACATTAGACCATACATAACCATATAACATTTCTTATATGAGGTGGTGGGTTTTTGGTTGTCATGATTACCAAATGGAAAAGTAGGGGAAAAGATTATAATTCTACAAAAACAACAGAATAACAAGGTTTATAGTTGTGCTTAACTACACTGCTGGCCACCCAAATTGCAACACCAAGAAAGACAAGAGATATTGCAACAATATTTATTTTGTAGATAACATGTTGACCAAGCATCAAATGATTAAATTTATAGACTTCTGTGAAGTGTGGTTCCTGCCAAAATCAGTAGCCAGAGTAGCCGCCATTGTTGGAGATCACCGCAGCCACACGCCTCGGCATTGATTCAAAGAGACTTTGGATGTGTTCTTGGGGTACAGCAGACCAGGCAGCTGGGGATGTAATCTGGGTCAATCGTTGAGCAACCATGGACCACATGTTTTCTATCGGCGAAAGATCCGGAGAGCGAGCTGGCCAGGGAAGCAATTCAATGTGGCGATTGACGAAGAACCTTTGGACAATGCGTGCCACGTGTGGTCGCGCATTATCCTGTTGAAATATGGCTGTGGGCAAGCCCTGAAGGTAAGGAAGGACAACTGGCTCCAACACCTCGGAGATGTAGCGCTGCCTTTTTAAAGTACCGGCAATGCGTACTAGAGGAGTGCGAGAGTGATATCCAATACCGCCCCATACCATAATACCCGGTGCAGGACCAGTGTGGCAGTGCATAACGCAGCTGTTCAGCATCCTCTCTCCACGGTGTCTCCAGACTCGAATCCGACCATCGTGGTGTTGCAGACAGAAGCGTGACTCGTCAGTAAAGACAATTTCATTCCATTGTGCCGTCCACATCCTTCTTTCATCGCAGCATTGGCGGCGGAGACGTCTGTGGTTCTGCGTCAAGGGTAGACGAAACAATGGACGTCTTGCGGACAGACCACTCTGCTATAAACGGCGTCAAATGGTACGCGCAGACACTGGATGATGCAGTACAGACTTAATGTGCTGTGCTGTGGTGTGGCTGAGCGATCCGTCACTGCCATACGCACAATACGCCTGTTATCACGTGAAGTGGTGCACTGTTTGCCTGTTTTACACTGAGGTGGATGTGATCGAACACATCGGTCCGTCGTACCCTCCTGTATCCAACGATCACATATCCGCATTACAGTTATTTGGTTTCGTCCAACACGACTACCGATTTCCCTGAAAGATAATCCACAATCTCGGTAGGCCACTATCCTTCCTCTGTCAAACTCGGATACTTGATCAAAAGATGATCGCTGTTTTCTACGAGGCATAATTGATCGTTTTTTTGAAAAAACCACAAGAAAAACACAATTGCCGTACTTCAAATCTTCGAAATCTCCAAGCCTTAAATAGCGCTTTGAAGTGGCGCCACAGGCGCGCGTTATGTGCGTCTGCGCTGAAATTCTAATCATTTGCATATCTCACCTCCGCTAATGCATGTTGTAAATTTCATATTATTTGCATGCTTCCTTCAGGGTGTTGCATTTACGGTGGCCAGTAGTGTATTATGTGCTTTCATCCTGGCAGCTTTGATACGTTGCATACAGCCAAATTTCCTACATTTTGCCAAGATTTTGTCAGCACTTTTTATAATCCTTGAAAATAGTTCTAATATTATCTGATGTTTGCTAATGTAGCAAGCTATTGTAATGTTTTCTTTTAATTTAAAAGATTCCTTAATAAAAACATTTTCAAAAAAAGTTTCAACAAAAAGTCAAAAATTAAAATACTGCGAGCTTAGTCAATCATAGCAATCAATATTTTTTAATGCAACAAGTACTAAATTTACTGACCCATATCAAAACTAATGAAACAAGCAGAAATTTCCTATACTCTGACTTCTGTCATGCAACTCCCTTCAGAAAACTAGTCCTTCTTTCTACATCTCTTACATTTAGGGATGGGATGAAGTGATTTTGGCCGAATATCAAATCTTAAAATTCATCATAATTATAAATAAAATTGGTGTTTTTAATTGAAAATAAAATTATTGGTAATTTCAAATGATTGCTAGTGAATTTTAATTATGCAATTTATTTAAATAAATATTAAAAAAGCGGTAGTTTTGAAAAAAGATTTTGTCACGGTACACTGACAATCAAATTTAACGATATATTGTATTTTAATATTATGTATGGAATTAATTTATTTTTCAACACTTGTTACCAATTTTATATCTAATTAAGAAAATGTCAACCATTATTTACTGTGAACTAGTAATGCATCACAAAATTTGTTATGCATTTTCTTATTTTTCCTATTTAGATGTTCTTTGCCCCTTTTGCCTCTTTCATTAGCTCAATACGTTTCTTTTCTTGGTACATTCTTCAGTTAGTGAACTTGTGTAATTATGCAGTAGGATTCGATTTTTGGTTTCTTGTTTTACTTATCCAAGAAATTCATCCTGACATAACACTTTTCAGAGAAAGGGATAGATACGCCACACAATAAAATATAAGCAGTAAATTTTTAATTTATGTAAAAAATTTCAATTAATATAATTTTTTAAATTTAGTCTGTGCTTAGATTATATTAGCGGTTTTCAAAAGGTTGTCAGTAGAATGTTTCAAAATTAAGATGAAAATATAAGCAGCTGGTAACAGAGTCTGGGTTTTTAGTTCCTTCTGTGTTTGACCAAGGGGACGTTTGGATAAGTGCTACCTGCTTGGCAGAAATGGTTTTTATTGATATTTATCTCAAATGCTTTTGCCTCATTAAAAGAAAAACAGCTGATTCCAGAGATAAAAAAAAACTACCTTTAAATGTTTCACCTTTTAAATAAGTTAAGGTTCTCTGAACTTGCTCCTTAAAAATAAAAGTTCAAATTTTTTCAATTTTTTGCCATCGGCAAAAACTATTTTTACTAGTACGTTTTTTTTCCTCTGTGGCAAAAACTTGCCAACCCTAGTGAAAAGTATGGATTGCAAATGGTCAGAAGGTCATTTGCATCATATTCAGAACCTGCTATGTTCAAATCCTAAAACAACACTCTGACTCTGAAAGTGAAATCTTTCTCAGTGTTATTATTTGACTAATGAAATTTCCCAAATCTTTGTGATCTGAAACCACTCACTTTTTTTTCTAACTTTTGACTGAGTCAATATACTAATCAAGAAAATTCTTTTCAATAAATAATTTTCAGCAACTCATTGCAAATGAAATGAATAGAGTTAACAGAAAGATGGAAGAATACAATAAAAAACTAAATCTGATTACAAAATTTTTTAGCCCATCCTAAGAGGCAATAGTGATGTCTTTTTTTTTTTTTGTATAGATAATGGATTTCTTCCTCAAGATTAGAACAAATTCTAAGTTGCAAGTTGGTTTAATGGTGGATGAGAAAGTGGAATATAGCATGTATGTCTCCTGTGTTATTAATAGGTAAATAATGTTTTTCACCAAAACATCTTGCATGAAAAATATAGATTCACTTGCTTTATATGCTTTTGATTGTTTTTTTTTTTTTCATGTTAGAAAGAAATTTTGTTGAAAATTGCCTGACTGAAAAGCATGCTTAATAATGTTTTAACATTAGGTCTCGTATGCTAAATTGATATTAGGTTATTACTTAAATGAAGTGTTACATGCTTAATCACATAATTAAATCTTCTTTTTTTTTAACACAATCAGGGAAGTACTTTCTGAATCTGACTCAGCTGTTCCATTAAGTCCAACAGTATCTTCTGGAACATCTGTGTTTGATTTCTTTCCAATGTGTCTGTGTTTTGAAGACATGTTCCAGATAATCATAAAAGCATTAAAAGAGGTGATTTTTTTTTCATCCAAAGTTTTTTTTCCTATTTTCATAAACATAATTCACTTATTGATGAAACCTGTTACTACTATTAGTGACCAATATCAATTTTAATTTTTTCTATATTTTTTCTATCAGAAACGTCAGAAATCTCTGTATCAATTGTCATAAGGCATATAATATTTATTCACTAATTTCTTTTTTCTCAGGAGAGAGACTGGCCATTGCTGGAAATGATGTTTACAGGTCTATTGAAATTGCTTCAAAACAAAGCATTATTAATAACGGGAGCTTGTAATATGAATTCTTTATGCCTTGCCTTGTGGTCTCTGGTAAGTCAGATAACAAAAAAGGGAATTATCAGTTGAAATTCTTTTGCATCAGTTTGGAAAAAAAAAGTTATGCTGCCTTTGCACCAAAAAAAAAAATATTTGTTTATAACATTAAACGAAATGGCTGCTGAGATTTTTGCAGCTGTTGTTCAATGGATAAGATTGGCTGTACCCTTTAGGGGTCATTGTGAGTTCTAGTGTCATGTTGACATTTCTCCAACTCAAATTGTTGCCCCCTAGAAAATATTGGATGAAACAAACACACAACAGAATCAAATCTATGATTCAAAGTATTGCAAGTCTTGAATTATTAATAGCCAAATGTTATAATGCTTGCAAAAAATCAACAAAAATTGTGCATTTTATTTTCAACAATTTTTGCAAGTTTTAACATTGTTTTTTTTCTTTTTCACTATTAGCTGCACATGGTTTCGTAAATTTACACAATTTTCAAAGTTCATTCAAATCCTTTTAAATAAAGTTAAATTACTTTAATTGAAGCCATGTTTTTAAAAAATCAAAGTTGATTTGTATATTTTTATGAAAATTTTATTAGGTTTATTGACTTTTTGCATTTTTCTTTACAGATAAATGAACAGAGTGATAGCTATCCAGAAAAACTATACAATGTTCCAGCTCGCTTAACACGTACTGAGTTCAGAGCTCAGGTATTCCCTGTGATAACATGTCTCACTGCATATCACTCTCAGTTAGAAGGGCACTATCAGGTATATCTCAATTTATCTTTATTTTATACATGTCACAGGAAATGTGATGGTAATTTTTTAAATTACAACTCCTACTATGAATTTAATTTAAGAAAGGGGACAGAAAAATTCATGGTCTGATGGCCAACTCTACTTTGGATTTGAGGTTCTTATATGAGCATCTGAAATCTTTTTGTGCGATGTTATAAAAGAACAACACACCGTATGTACTCATGTATAAGCCAACCCCTTCTGCTTCAGGACCACCAAAACCATGATAAATTGAGAACTGTGTATAAGCTGACCCCCCCCCCCACCCACTCCAAAAATCATCGCATTTTAGAGGGGAAAAATTCATATATTTTCATGCAATAAAAGCTACAAAGAAAAATTGTTCAACCTTTCTGAGAGTTTGAGAGAAGCATTATATGCAAATTATCATTTTTCGTTGTCTTGTATTTGCTGGCAGTTACTTCATAAGGTGACAATGTTTTGAATGGATTAATGGCTACCTCTTGAGTGATCACGACTTTTACCGACTCTGGGAAAAAATTACCACTTGGGTTTCACCTCACTATCTGCTGCAACTAGAGTTGGGTTTAGTGCCCAGATGTCACACCAGAAGGGATGCAAATTTCACCCTGCAACCTTTCTTTCAATAGTACAAGGGGGTGCCGAAATGCAATGCTTGCCCTAAACAACTAATTGTGGCTCTGTCTGTAGCTACATTGATTCTGGTTCAATTGAGTCTGACATTGTCAGGCTCTCCGAGATGAACCATCCCTTTGGAAAAGTGCATAAACCATCCTAAGATGGTCTCTCTCTGCGGTCATGTATGTCTGTCTATAGCTACACAGAACCCTCTACTGGTCAGCTGTAGCTACAAAAATCACTTTACTTATTAGTGATGCTAAAGACGTCACAGATCTTCAAGCTAGCCGTGCAGACGCCGTGTGACTTTATGATTTGGTGGGGGTTGATAATTTCTCCTAAAAGTTAAACCTGTGTGTGAGCTGCTGCCTCCCCCAATTAATTAATTTTTTTTTAACAAAAACTCAGCTTATACACGAGTATGTAAAGTATTTGTATAAATGTTCCATTTCTTGTAGAAAATACTACGTTTAAAAAAAGTTTGGCAGTTTTCTTTTCAAAATCAAAATATGTTTGATACACAATATTTGTGTGTGAATTTATTCTAATTCGTTTAAAAATTTTAGCGAATTCTAATCAAGTGCCTGAAATCTGGTTTGAAGTCTAGAAGTGCAAAAATTTGCATTGAAGGGCTCACACTTTGCTCACTTGAAATGAGAAACATGCTTGTTAAGATGATGCCAGATGTTCTTATGAATTTATCTCAACTGTCTGCTACTGTTAATGTTGCTGTTCCTGTTCTAGAGTTTCTATCAAGTAAGCTCTGCAGATTTGTAATTTTTTCTTTGTTTCTTTTTATATATATATATATATATATATATATATATATATATATATATATATATATATATATATATATATATATATGATATATAGCTGATGAAGTCTTGACAATTATTAAAAAATTGTCCGCTTCTGGATCCTTTGCGGAAACAATCAACACCAAGGTCTCGAAAATTCTTCCATATAATGTTTTGAATACTCTCAGATTTAATAACATGTATTGCTAGTGGTGAATTACCAAAGTCTAAAATCAGCTGTCATAACCATTTCACTCACTCTATTTATAAATCTAGAGATCTGAATGATTTTAATAAATTCAGGCCAATGCCAGTTTTACCTTCTATCTCAAAGTATTTAAAACAATTATCAAAAATAGATCTTTTTCTTTTTTGTCACATTTGAATTTCTTCTCTAACAATCAGTTTGGATTCTTTCCTATTAAAAATATACAGAAACTGCTCTTGTAACATTTACTAAATTTATTGCTGAAAATATTGATAAATATAAAAACCATAGCAATATTTCTTGACATAAGAAATGCTTTTGATAGTATGAATCATTATATAAAGTTTCAAATTATAGAATCAGATAATGCTTTCAATCTAATTGCTTCTTATGTAACCCATAAAACGCAAGCAGTCAAAATTCACAATAGCCTTAGCACCCCATTGAAAATAGTGAAAGTCATTCCTCTGGGCTTTAACATGGGACCATTAGTATTTTTAATGTTCATAAATTATTTATGCAACTTAAACATAAATGACAATGTAATAACGTCCGCCAATGATACAGTATTACTTTACTCAGCTGATGATTTCCAGATACTAATTTAATTAGAGTTCGAAAGTTGTTTCTTTCTGACAACCTACGATAGACGCATCAAAAACTAAGTTTATAAATTTTCTCTTCTCAAATAGCATTCATTTTAACCCTAATTTAATTTCCCATAACATTGATTGTACTATTAGTTCCGATTGTAATTGTTCATGCTTGGACAAGTTACTACAATTAAATACCTTGGCATACACATTAATCACAATCTTAAATGGAAGAGTCATATAAATTTTACTATCTCAAACCTTACTTGAATCAGTCTTTTTTACTAACTTTTTATTACTCCTTGTTTCACTCACTCCTAATGGATGGCTTGTTTGGGGTTCTAACTATCTTTCAACCCTTTTCCCTATAATCAGCCTACAAAAGCGAATAATTAGAATTATTACAAATATGATTTTACTACACCATCAATACAACTTCATCAACATCTCGGAATACTTATATTATGCCAATTATATTTCTACAAATCCATTCTTTTATACCAAAGGTCAATTCTCATTACCTTTAAATACATCTTGATCTTCAAATAGACTAAATAATATTTGTTCACTTTCATTACCTCATAAAACATTTTTGAAGAAACATTTTATTTATCTTATTCCAAAATGCTACAATGATATTTTATGCTTAAGAAATGTGTCAAGCAATACGTATTCTTTCTGGATGGCATAGAAAACTTGTTTAATGATTTTTTGTTGTTCATGTAATTCTTAAATAACATAACAGTTGAATTTATTTACATGCAGCATCTTGTTTTTTCTTTTCACTCCAAAATATATGTGTGTGTTCATATATATATTATTTTATTTATTTATTTTCTTTAAGGCATCATGTAAAACTGTTTTTAAATCGCACTCCTCTGTGCCATGAATTTATATATATACTAAAAAAGTTATTACTTGAAGAGAAAAAAATAAATACACAAGATGGAATTTTAGGACAGTGAAATCGAACCTATGCAGTGGGTCGTCATCAGGGGGAACCCTATGCTAGGTTCGAAAAGAGTAGACGTTTCTGAAAGGTAGCTATGCCTGATTGCATTAAAAATGCCAACCCTTGTTCCCCAATACCTGCCTTCTCAAAAAACATGTTGGACAAAAAAATGACAATGAAAAAAATATATACGTTGAAGAAATAAAAATACTACAGATATATATACATAGCTTCAGATTATAAGCAAAATGAAGCATGAGAAGAATATATACAAAGTTGTAGAATACAAAAATTACAGGGAATATTTTAGAGATTACAAAAAAATGTCAAAAAATAAATTAAAAAGTCCAAAATGTAGTCAAAAAACCCTGGACATACGTAAAGAATGGGGAAACTGTTGTTTTGAAGATTTTTTGGAAATGTTTTTGAATAAGGCATTGGGAATACTGTTGCCAGATGCAGCTTTGAAAAAAGATATCTCTCATATCTCATGATTTTTGTTCCTATACTATATATATCCCCAGTACTGTATATTCAATTTTATCTGTTCAATATTTTGTTGTCCATATTAAAAAGTCATTTACCCAAGAAAGCATCTAGGTAAATAGGTTTCACGCATCAATTTTGGAAGGAAAAGTGTTCATTAGATCCCGAATAATAGCATTTACCAGAATGAGTCATTTTTTTTACTTGACTTCTTGGTAAAATTTTTTTTCTATATTTTTCTCATATTTTTTGTGCTTGCTTGCATAATGATAGTAATAAATTTGACATGATTTATTGGGATCTAATGAACACTTTTCCCTCTAAAATCGATGCAGGGAAACCTATTTACAAGGATTCTGTTTTGAGTATATGAATTTTTCTTGTGCATGATTTCTTTTTTTTTTTTATCAGCTACTTCGTTTGGCATTTTTCCTGTTGTGGCCTTATATTTGTATATAGAGAAAAAATATCTGTATTTTGAACTGAGAAATAAAGTGTGTATTAGATTTAGGGGCATGCTGAATTTGAGTAAATATGGTATTTTATAAAGTAAAATTATACAAATACAACGCCACAACAGACAAAATGCCCAACGAGGTGGCTGATAAAAAGATGCCCATAAAAATAAGGATGTCATGTCTCTTTATTATCATGTCTCTTTTTCAAAAAAATGTTTTCATCTGGTATTTTTCTGAATATATTTGGTTTTCTTTAGATTTAATTCGATTGCCACAACTTTACGTTAGCTTTGTTGAAGACCAGTATAGAAGTATATTTGCTGTTGCTCTTCCGTATACCAATCCATTTAAGTGAGTAATTTCACTTATTAGATTGTGGAAAGAAAATTTGATAAAATTACTCTATAAAAGTTAAGCTGATTGTAGTTTTTAGTCATGAACATATATTAACATATATTTCATTGCAATCAAGGTGTTACATCATCTGAATTTGGAGCTGTACAATAATACATCATTATAATGAAAAAAAATACATATTTTCTTCTTTTTTTTTCTTTACCATTGTTAGGTTCAACCAATACACGGTTGCTCTTTCTCACCATGTGATAGCCATGTGGTTTCTTAAATGCAGAATTCCGTTCAGAAAAGAATTCGCAGTATACATAACTAATGTACGTAGCTCATTGTCTTTTCTCATGCATAAGTTGTGAAGCTTTTGATTATAATAAAAATTTAATTATGTTAGACTTGGTGTTCAGGGTAACTTTGAACAAATATTTGTTACCTAAATCAGTTAGCAATATCTGAGTAGAAGATCTTTGAAAACTGACATTTTTCCTTATTCATGGCTTTCTATTGTCTGGTTTTTTTTCATGATTCTAAAATTTATAGCATCATGCTCTTTATAGCAAAATTTATCCATGTATTATAATAGAAAGATATTAAATATATTTTATTCTACAAACAGCATTATGCACACATTAAGGATCTGCAAAGAATGTTCCTAATATAAATTTTGTGTAAAGATAGATGAAAAGGGAATGTCATAATTTTGGGTCAAAAACAAATGCTCAATATTTTCTGACTCTTCTGAATGCATGATAGGAGGATCGAGAGTAGAAGTCAAAGAACTTGCACAAAGAATACTTGATAAGAGAGATAAACAGAGGACAAGGGAGTCCATGCTCAGTGGAGATGTGTGCACTGCTGTGTTTTATGGCCTGTCACGTGAAGTTTGGGAAAAATCCATAGAGGTGTCAGATATTCATAATTGTTTACAGAGTGTATGTGCTGATCACACCATGTCCTATCAATAGGTTGATATATTAATGATCAGCACTTTGTGGACCTCACTTTGGAAACAATTCAGTAATCAAACAGACTGTCAAAAATCTGTAGAGTCAAAGAGTTTACGAGTTTTAGGAGGAAAGTTTTTTTTTTCAATTCCAGCAGAATATGTAAAATGTATCAATGTTGGTGGTGCTTACATTAGAAAATAGCTAAAGCATTGTATTCTGGCATTGTATGCCACTTTTTGTGAGAAAGCTTACATTGTTATACGCACCTATCTGTAAAACCGGGTGTTGAACACCATCATGAAATATAATGGCAATCAGAAGGTTTCAATAAATAAATAAACAACATAATTTATTAGGCACAGACACAGAGAAATGTAGGACCTCTCGCACACATGGTCTCTTGCCATCTACTCCAAAAAACATTCTATTTTCTTTGTAACTTGCATTGCTAGGTAACAATCCTTTTTTAAGGGAAAAATGTAAAGTGTGACGTCGTCATTTTGCCACTGTGGGTGAATATTCAACTAGATGTCGCTACAATTGTATATGTAAGTCTCTAGATATTAAACAAATATTTAGTAAATATTTTGATGTATTGAAATTTTTACTGTTTCCATTTTTGTTAACACACTAATAATACATTTTTATTATTAATTAAATTATTTTTGTGTAACATTTTTCTATGAGATGAAGAGACTTTTTTTTGTGGAGATTCAACTATATATATGTTCTGACGAAAATCGGGTGGTACTTCTTTTTGGAAATAATATTAGTGCATATATTATAGTACATGTCATTTGGTGGAAATAAAACATTCTTTTTGATGTAAATGTATATCATTGTACGATGTTCTTGACCATGCTTAATGCCTACTTATGAAACCAATTTTTGATCATCCATTACAAAACTTGTTCACACTCTTTATTAATTTTTTTTTTTTTTTTTTTTTTTGGCATCAAGATTCATTATTTGTTTATTGAAATTCATGTTTTCAACATTTTACATGCACTTAAATGGTAATAAAAATATTTTAGATTTTGAATTGAAACTTGATTATTGTTTGAACAAATGAAGTTGTATCAAGTAGTACGCAATTTCAATGCCTTTTTGCTGAGCAATATTAATATGGACAATCCAATAAATATTGAAACTTTACTAATTCCAGAATTTTTTATACAAACATGTCATTTTTCAATAGCTCACTGGTCATTGTAGAAGCCTTTTTGTTTGTTTCAAGCAGCACAGATAATATTTCTACAGATTTAGATCAGTTTTTCCAATCATTAATATGTGTAATTTTTTTTAAACTGAGTGAAACAACAATCCAACAGAAAAGATCAAATAAAATATTGGTGCACGCTTTTGACACACAAATGTTTGCCATTTTTATAAAAAGAATTGCCTTGATATTTTATTAAAACATGACCATCCAATCTGGGGTTCCTTCTCAGGACTAGCCTCTTTGTTTTGTTCAGTTGTTTCACTTTGCTCAGGTGTGTGATAGCACAGCTGTTTGAACTAAGCACTAAAATAAAAAAAAAATTGTCCACCCACATTTTGCATCAAAATGGATGTCTGGAGAATTTTGAAAACTTTGTTTTGAGGGGTTATTTGAAAAATTAGTCAAAACAAAGTCTAGCATACATTGTATTGTTTTTCAGATCAGTCCATATTTTTTTATACTAAAATTGTAGTTTCTTCTCTTCCTCCCCTTCTACTTTTTCAAATTGATCAAAGCATTAAAGAAATAGATTAAATGGGTAGTTTTAACATTAAGATAGATTGGATGCTTAAAAGAAATTCAGAAATGATGTATAATTTTATTTTTTCTGTATTGATCTATTTATAGCAAAATTGAAGTCTTCAAGTTTGTTGTTTTTTCAATCATTATATTGATGAAACTTTAAAGAATTTGTTTCTCATAGTGTCTTCGCAGTAATATGTCTGTACCATATGACAAAAATTCTGGAAGCCAGAACAGTAATAGAGATGGTTCTATGACAGATTCGAAAGTTTCTTCAAGTAATTCAAAGTATGATAAATATGTTTATGCATATTTTGTTTCGTAAAAATATTTGAGGTTTATGGAAATTAATTTTTATCATATGTTACTCCCCCCCCCCTTCATTTTCCAGATGTAATATAGGAGTAAATTATAAATGCTTTTGAGCTCTCTTCATAATTAATAACTTTTTTGCAGCTTTCTAAAATACTAGAGACAAAATAGATCTCATTTGTTAAACCATGTATATATAGCAAAAAAGAATTTCTTCAAATGAAATTCAACTGTGACTAACTAGTTTAAAAAATATACCAGATCTGGGATTTATCTCTTATATCTCAAAATAAATTTTAGAGCATCTGAAAACATTATGCATTGTCAAATGATAAAATGTCATTACAGGGGATTTCAATTTCATTATTATTGTTACAAAAAAAAAATCCATCTAGGGATCCTATAGGATCCCTTGTATACTAGTAGACACACCAATTTCATAAGAGTACGGTCATTTTCAATAGTTGAATCGAGTATATAATTTATGTGTATAATACATCCATTAAAATAAAAAGCTAACAAGAAAAAAAAATTATACACAAAGAAACAAAAAAAGGGGAAGGGGAAGAAAACAGTAATATCTATGGCGAAAAGGCATCAGCATTCCCATGATCCTTGGTGTTTTGATACTGAATCGTATAATTAAATGCTTGTAAAAACATAGCGTAATGCAACATCCGTGTAGCCAAGAGTACAGGTAAACTTTGTGTGGAGAGAATATTGACACTAAGGGCCGATGGTCCGTTACTAGAAAGAAATGTCTCCTAAACAAATAATGGTAGAATTTTTTTACACCCCACACTATACTCAACGCTTCTCTGTCAATCTGAGAATATTTCATTTCAGTCCTTGAAAGTGCACGTGATGCAAACTTTATGGGTCTTTCTGAACCATCCGGCATGTAATGACTGAGTACGGCGTCAATGCCAACTGATGAAGCATCGGTCTGTAACACGAGAGGCAATTTAGGGTCATAATGAGCTAAAATTCCATCGGAAGCTATCTCTTGTTTCAAGAGCACATATGCATTTTGACATTTTTGATTCCATATGTACTCACTATCCTTGCGTAGCAAATTATTGAAAGGTGTAATCATTGTTGACAAATTTGGACAAAATTTCCCATAATACTGAACTAATCCCAAGAAACTTCTCAGTTCGGACACATTCTTAGGTACTGGTGCATTTAATACAGCATTCACTTTTTCTGAGGTTTTCCATGGACCCTTCTTATAGATTTTATATCCGCTATAATAAATTGATTCCCTGAAAAACTCACTTTTCTTTTTGTTCACCTTCAAACCATATTGTTTCAGGCGCTCGAACACAGCATTCAATCTTTCAAAGTGTTCAGCATCAGAGACTCCGGTAACTTTGATATCGTCCAAATATACATGAATGCCAGGGATTCCAGCCAGAACTTGTTTGATACTCCTCTGCCAAATAGCAGGTGCTGACGCTATCCCGTAGTTCATCCTCTTGTATCGGAATAACCCTCTGTGTGTATTGATAGTCAGTAGGTGTCTATCTCTTGGTTGCACTGTCATCTGTAGGTAAACTTCGGCGAGATCAATCTTGGAAAATGCTTTTCCTCCCGTAAGCTCCGCAAAGATGTCATCTATTTTCTTCAACAGATGTTGATCAACCTTTAGAACCGGATTCAGGGTAGCTTTGTAATCGCCACATATGCAAATGTTTCCATCACGTTTCACCACTGGAACGATGGGGGTCGCCCACTCACTATGGTTCACAGGTTCAAGTACGTCTTCAGAGACTAATCTGTCCAGCTCTTTCTCGACACGTTCTTTCAGTGAGAAAGGGATTGGTCTCGCTTTCATGAATTTCGGCTTGGTTCCTGCTTTCAATTCGATGCGACACTGTAATTTCTCCAACCAACCGAGACCCGGGGTGAAAATTTCAGAATATTTTTGAAGCAAGGTCTCAAGCTTTGAAGATCTCGAACCTTCTTGGGTGAGATGTTTCATCTCAGGCCAGTTGATTTTCAAGGTTTGTAGCCATTCCCTTCCGAAAATTGCATTTACTGGTTGATTCACCAAGTACAGGTTCTGAGTAGTAGTTTGCTTTTCATAACGTACTTGCACGGTAGCTTGACCCACTGGATGCACCAACGATTGATCAAAGTTCTTTAGAACCAGGCTCGTTTTCAGAATTTTTACATTTGGACATATTTTCTTGAATTCCTGTACATTCATGCATGATACTGCGGCACCGGTATCCAACTCCATGGAAAGTTTCTTTCCCTCAAGGTGTACATCAAACATCAACTTCTTGTTTCTATTAGCCTGTAGAATATTGACAGGAAACACGTCAGATTCCAGGTTCAGCTGATTCACATTAGTTTTCGATCTAACACTTTCTGTAGGTGTCCTTTCTTTTTACAAAATGTACAAATGCTGTCCTTGAATTTACACTGATGAGCCATGTGAAAAGTGCTCGAACAACGCACGAGTTTATCCCGCTGGTTTCACTTTATGTTTAGATTCCGAGTTCGCGTTGCTCTGGTATCGTTTTCCCATAGGTGCCATTCGAGACACTTCGCTGATTTTCTTCACGCCGAGCTGCGACAGTTGATTATGCATTTCTTGGACATCCTTCAATGCAGTTTCTAAACCGAGAGCTGTAGATTTCGCAGTATCGTAATCGAATTTTCGACAGTCAGAAGTTTCTTTTGGATATTTTCGGAACTCAAACCCATAACGAACGTATCACATAACATCACAGATAGATTCGGTCCAAAGTTATAATTCCGCGAAAGTTTCTGTAATTCGATTGGGTAATCCGCTATTGACTCACCTTGAAGTTGATTCCTCTTGTAAAACTTGTAGCGTTCCGTCATCTCGTTCGGAGTCAGATTCAGATGTCCTCATAACAGGGTGACGATCTCGTGGTAGGACTTTGTAGATGGGAGATCTGGAGTGGCCAGGTTCTTTAGGATCCTGTAGGTGCGTGGCCCGATGATGCTCAGCAAAGCCGATGCTTTCTTCTCTTCGGGTACATTGTGAACGGCGAAATATGATTCCAGTCGCTCCTCGTAGCTATTCCAATCTTCGACGGATTCATCAAACTGTTCAAAATGAAACTGGAACGGTGCGGTGCCAACTGGTTGAGGTTGTGTATTCATCTCATAAACAGATATGGTTCCGGTTTTTTTTTAATCCTCGGTCGCCAGTGTTTTCTATTTTGTTTAATGGTACAGTTAGTTACAATAATTCGGTTACAGACATACACAAATACATGATAACGGATGCACGATTACAAAGATGCTATCGTAACAACAACGCGGTGCGAACTGCCTAAACGTCCAATAGCCGTAATACGATACAATGACATGTGCACCATCTGTCTAACAATAATATAACCACAAACATAACAAATAGCTTGAAAATTATGTCTATATAGATGCACACACACACTTATCTATATACTGGGATTTCCAAAGCGATCTTCGATGTTTATGGTGAATAGGTAATTCTTGAGCCATTTTTTTTTTTAACAAAGGAAGATATATAAAATTAAGAATGTTGTTTGGTAGATTGTTATAAAGTTTTGGGATGATATGAGTCAAATGATTTTTCTTTACTGTTTTGGTATCAGAAGAATTTGTAGGGTATTGCTGAACCTGACTGATGATCTCAATGTATCTAATGGTAGGTAAATCTGCTTTTTTTTTTAAGAAGAATTAAAGATTTATAAAAGAACCAATATCTCAGGGGAAGTATATTTAAATGATGAAAAAGTTCATGTATAGGGGTAGTGTAATAGCTAGTAATAGATCTAATTATTTTCTTTTGTATTTGCACAATAGGGTGAATCGTACTAATGCTGCCCCAGATAGCAAGGCCATATAATAAATGTGAGTGAAAAAACAAGTAGTAAAATGATAGTGGGAAAGAAAGGTTTACTTTGTCTTTATGTGATAAAATTTGTAGAGACTGAAACAAAGTTTTGACTGAAAATAAAGTTAATATGATTTCCATTTAAAATTTTTGTCAATGTGGACACTAAGGTATTTTTGATGGTGGATGTTTGCACTAATGGTGAGCAAATACAGTATGAGTTGGGAAGGCAGAGTTATGGAAAACAAGGTGGAAACGGAATCATCCTGCAAAGAGAAATTCATATATTTTGCTTTAGACATGTTGATTTGAAGGTCATTTGCCAAAAGCCATTCACAAACTCTAATTAAATCATGATTAACTGTGTTAGACAGTAAGTGGCTGTCTGTTGATAAATATAAAAATACTGTATTATCGGTGAATGGGATTATTTTGCCATTTAAATTGAGATTACAAAAGTCATTGATGAATATTGTGAAAATTAGAGGTCCCAAAGTTGTTCCCTGAGGAATGCTCCTTTTTGTTATCATTGGACTACTGACACAGATTTTACTGAGAAGTATGCATTTTTTTTCCTAGTGGTGTTTTTTTATTATGCATTGTTCCTTTTTTTTATTTTTGTATACTAACATCATTAAATGTCATTTACATTGTTTAGCATTGGAAGTTTTCGAAATAAAAGTTTATTAACTGTTTTTACCCTTTTACTTTTTATTTTAGCTCTACAACTAAGGCACTGGTAGACCTTCACACAGAACTTTTTGAAATAGGACAGGACCTTATGGCTCGATTTACTTTTGGAATGTGCTCGAATGCTCCCAAAAGGTCATTATTTTAAATTTCCTTTTGCAAAAATCTAATTTGTGCATAATTATATGGGTGAACAAGATGAATATAAAAAAATAACAGAATGTTTGAAAAATTGCAATTTTAACAGAAATGCACTGAAAAAAATATTTTTTTGTTGTTTTTTCAATGACAGCTTCGTTTGTCAGAATATTTACATATATTGTTGATAGGTGTAGTACTCTACATTTTTAAAAGCAGCTGATGTGCTAAGAAAATGCATTACTGCAACCATTTTTATAAAAAAAAAATTCATTATCTGTGAAAATGAAAAAATTTATATTTTTCCCCTTACTATATTATATACTATTTTTATAATTTTTTTTGTTACAGTGATAATGAAAAAAATATTCATATTTTTTCCCATAATGAATTTTTTTTCAATTCAAAATGCTGGGTATTGTGGTTTTCATCTAAGACAAGGCCTTCAGTGCATATAGCCACCTAGCACTTTGATTAACATGTGTAATAGTTTTGAAGTCCAGCAAGCTTCATTAAAATGTCAAATGTGGCCATGCTGTGTGTGAAATGTTACAGATACCTGTTCTCAGAGCTTGTCAGCAGCCAACATGCATCATTTCATTTGTCTCATTGTTGGCTAGAACAAATATAGATATAATGTGCCAACACAACTTCAGCACATGGGACCAATCATATGAATGATTCATTTTAATACCCTAACATTTGTACAATGACTTTAATGATGGGATATTGCATCTTGATTTATTAGCTGTCTGAATAAGAGTGAACAAAATGCTATGTTTTCTCTTGAATACTGCTATTTTCAGTGAGATCAAAACTTTAGACTAATTTTTAAAAGATTTGATTTAGTTATAAAAAGAAAGCATCCTAGTAGCCCTCCCAATAGGCATTATATTAAGCACAAAATAAGTGTGTATATATGCGTAAGGAATGAGACTGGACAAATCCCCAAAAATTTGCAAGGCAGACGTAAAATAATATGTGCCCTGTCAAAACTTTTACATGCCTTGGGCATTCGATTTGTCCAGCCCTAGTAATGTACCTACTTGCAGGTAGAGTCTTATAAACATGAGATGAGACGGCTATATCATGTCTAGTCATGTCACATCTGATGATTTTTTTTCTGAAAAAAAAAAGCCAAGTGTAAAAGCTCAGTCAGCAATTGTTGATGCACAATCACTTCACCTAAAGGAATAGAACCATCCAATGTGATGTGGCTGTTACATCTTGTTGCTTTTAGGACTACATGTGTTATCATATAATCAAATTTACTTTAATTTATTTTTTATATTTATTGCTATGTCAAATCTAGATTTTTAGAGCCTTTAAATTTATACCATTAAAATAAATTAAAGATTTGCTTCAATGTTATGTTTTGTTACACAATTTTACTAGGTCAGAAGTTGCTGAATTCTTGTTAGAAAAGGGCCAAAAGGGTATATGGATAATTGACAACAAAATTGTCACAGTAACAACTAGTGGATGTGGGACCAAAGCATTCAAAAGAGGACTCTGTGAAAGATGTTATTCTGCATGCAGAGAAATTTGTGATTTCACTGAGTCAGGTATTTTCTTAAATAAAATACACTTTTATATCTCTATACTCCATAATAAAATTTTATTTCTTAGCATGAATAAGATTTGTATATTAATTATTAAACATTATCATTCATTTTCAAATTGTGATTTTTTTATAAGAATTTTTCTCAGCACCATAATGATATGAAACAACTGAACAATGCATCAACAGTATTTGAAAGAAACTACTTAAAAGATCTTTGAATGATTTAGAAGGTCTTAAGAAGTAGTGAATTTAAAATTCTTAGGGTACGTGTGAAATGTCTGTGTAATACAACATGCATTAGAAAGCAGTGTTTTTTGTATCAGAAGTTTATTTAAATCAAATATACTTGATTCTTTATTAAAAGAGATCTTAATTGAACATGATTTTTTTTTTATATTGGACTTGGTATCATGAAATGTCATCTATTATGTGCATACATTTTCCATCATTATGCATTAATCATCTGTCTTATAATTATTTTCCAAATTTAATTTTTAGATGACAGTGAATGTGCTTTCTCACCTACACCTGAAGTGCCTGAAGACATAGAGGTTACAGCACCTCCTGCAGCAGTTTCGAAAGGAAGGCGTCGCCATAAATCAGCTTTTCATCAACGCAGCTCTACTCTATCCTCTCAACTGCAGTATTCACAGATCACAAAGGATGACATTCTTTTGCATAAGCAGGTGAAAAGCTCTAGTGAACACGTCCCTCAGTAAGTATTTCCAAATTCATTTATTGTTTAAATTCTGTTTTCTTTTAATTTTTTTTTTTTAATCTTATTTAGCAAGTTATTTTAGTGTTCACAATATACAGTAGAAGTCACTTATCAGAATTATGAATAATGTCATTATTCAGTTTTTGTTATCACTTTCACTAAGTACTGGACAAATGTACATCAGTACATGGAGGGAAAACATTTTTAATAATCGTGATTTCAGTGTTTAACCCTTCTACCCTGGTCATTTCAATCATATGCACTAACCATTTGGCTTTCCCAGTCCATTCTTTGTGCAGAATGATACCAATTAGCATTGCAATATTGCAGCTTCATTTTTTGCGAATAGATTACACCTGTTTTTGGGTAATTCGCTGTTTGAGCTCAACTTCACTCTCTTTGTTTATGTGCATGAGGCATTCTGATTTCTGACTGCTGTGAAACTTGAAGCAAAAATCGTAGCAGGTATTTATTGTGTATTTGAATATCTTACCAATATTGATTTTTGTTTCTCATATGATTGGAGAAGGATGCACATAAATTATATTTTTGAATTTAAAATGATATAAGTCTAATATATTTTCCTCCAAGATATCAAGTGATTCCAATCTGAATCATTTTAGAACTTCAACAATGAAATGTATTTTTTGGGGAAAATGTTTGATATTCATGTTTATTGGATCTAAAAATTAAATATTTTAATGGAAAAAGTTTTCCCATTTGTCCAAAAAAAAATTCAGGTCAGAAAGGGTCAAGTAGGCTGATAACTATTAGTACTTTTTCTGCCATGAGTTCATTGACTTATCTTCCTTATTTCCTATATATTTGATACCAGAGTCATTCTAAAATAGTTTGAATAGAATAGCCCATTTTTTGTGAGCAAATTCAGAATTTTTTTTACTTTGACTTATATCTTTAGTGCAGCATCAATTTCCTCGAAAAGTATTCTAGAGACACCGGTGAATGAAGAAGGTAGCTCTGATGGTATGTGCAAATTATAATTGCCATGTGAACTTTTTCTAAGAATAGATCATACTTGACACTAGAATTAAAGGATGTGTCAAAATGACACATCTGCAATCATTTCATTTTGTAACTTTTTTTCCAATGAACTTTTCATTACTTTTTGGCATGCATCAATTGTTTGAAATTCCCCAGAAGAATTTTATGAGGTGCATGTATGCTCAAGTAGTAGTATGAAATTAAGTTGGGGGCATCATATTTCTTTAATAATTTGTGATCTTGGTTTTATTGAATCAGGTTAAAAATTATATTTATTATATTAATATGTGGTTTTTTTTTCATTTAGAGAATGAAAAGAAATCTGGCAGTTATCAGCTGTGCAGCTGTTGGTGCTCTGGTTGGGCCGAGATCCACATCAGAAGGCCAACTGGCACTTCTTCATTTATGCTAAGGATGCAGAATCATTTATTTTTACCAACATCAACGCCTGTGAGTATGAATAAAGCCAGGTTATATTTACAAAACTGAATCAGTTTTTGTAGAAATCTAAGAATCTAAAGAACTAAATCTAAGAATCTAAATCTAAGAAATCTAAGATTTTCCTGGGTTTTGGTTCATGTAAAAAGTTTGTCTAATTTCAAGAAATCAAGAAATATTGTATGAAAAAAAATGTAAGAAATAATGAATAATTATTACATACATTACTCTCCCCCCCCCCCCCCCAAGTTTATCCTATTGCTATGCTTAATACAATCATATTTTGTTTCCTATGAGAATAATTTAAAAATATTGCATAAATCCATTGTGTGTGAAAGAAATTTTCACAAACTTACTTTTAGTGTTAGAATGCTCCTGACATTTCACTTACAATGGATTTATGATTATTATATTATTATAAATTATAAATTATTATTGTAAATTTTAACCAATTTTGTTTATTCAAAATTATTTTTTTTAATATTTTTGTGTATTTCCTTCCATTTCTCAGAAAAAAAAATTATTTAATTTTTTCACTATGATTAAAATGTATAACTACTATTATGCTTACTTGATCGGCTCTTTTTCATAGAAATAGTTTTATTTTTTTTGGTTGCATGTCTAAGCACAAGGTTCGTTTCGTTAAATATAATTTTCGTTAATAAAACTTTTCTCCCTTTTTAAATATAAATTATATAGGCCCCAAGGAAACCATATAAAATAATTAAATTTCATTACATTTTGAGAAATGATTTGTTTTAAACATTTTTTAAGAATATGGGTGACAATGTTCAAAACATCTTTTTTTTTAATTGGAAGTTTCCTCTCTGATGAATGTGATGTAGAAATTTTCTATTGGACAACTATAAGAGTAGACAGACCCCCTTTGTATATGTTACTGTTAAAATATTAAATTCTGCATGATGCTTAACTATACTAAGTATGAAATATGAGCAAGTTGTTATTAGATCAGAGACAATGTGTGATGCAAGTGCTATAACTTTACACATGTTAATGTACATAAAAAATAGCATTTTCATAATAAATTATCATTTATATAATATTACAGTGGATCCCACTTATAAAATTTTCAAAAAACGGTCATAACTAAAACTAAACATTCTATGGAATGCTAGATTTTGCTACTTTGCCAGTAGCACTTGCATGTGAAATGATATTTTAAATTAAATATGACTTTTCTAGAGTGTTCCTCTTCCTGCCATCACATCTTTGTTGTTACCGCATAAATCTGGAAACCAAGGGGCTACAAAGAAAGCAGAATCAAGTGTTCCTCTTTTAGATGGTTCTGAAACTAATGAGGATTTTGTAGTGGCTAATGAGGGTATGTATTTTCTTTTTATGCTTTTCTAGTTTAGTTGTCAGTGGAGCTGGTTTGATTAATTGGTCAATTTTTAATCACAATTAAGAATTTTAGTTGAGTCAATCGAATTGATCAAACTGATTAAAATTTGCATAAAAGCATTGGAGTTTACCTTGATTTTTTTAACGAAACCAGTTAGATGTCAAATTATGTACCTATATGTAAAATTTTGGATAAGTGTCAAAGTGTCAAAGGCTATTTGAATCAATATTTTTATCAAATTTTCCAACATGGGGAATTTTTTTAAAAATAAATATATGATCTTCATGCATTCTCGAGAGATCTATATCATCTAAGTCCAGGAAATGCGTCTCTTCTATGAAATGAGATGATTTCAGTTTAAATTGAGTTTGATAAAAGTTTTAGAATACAAGACCAAAATTGATTGTCTCCACTATATGAAAAGTAGTTTTTCATATTCTTGGAAACATCGGCTTTTCTTCTCAGAAGTACCTGGGAGGAATTTCTAGGAAAACAAGCAATAGCATGATCAAAAATAGTTTTAAATCAGTGACTAACCTAAACCAACCAATTAAAAAGAAAAAAAAGACAACATCCAAGTGAAGAAATTCCAGGTTTTGACAAAATATGTACAGCATATTAATTTGCTTCAAGCTGGCAGCCACAGTCTGTTCCTATATTTGTTTACATCTAGGTGGATAGGTGTGTGAAATAAAAAAATATTTTTATAGCACTAATTAATATTGTATAGTTATGAAAAATATTTTATTAAAATTCAATTAATTAGGTGATTAACCAAAAATTTTTGATTAATGAGCTACAAATTCTAATCGGTTCCCAGCCCTAGTTTTCAGGGGTTTTTATTGTCCTGAATTGTTTTTTTTTTCCCCCTAATTTATTGGAGAATTAAAAAGTTGTGCATGGTTTGAAAGAGATTTCCATTTGTGGTTAGTGAGATAGAATTGATTTTTTTTTTGTATCTACAATTTTAGCTTTTCAACTCATAACAAATTCATCTATTCTTTACACACTTTATTCATGCATATTCTTTTTCATTTTTTGTCCCCAGAAAATGAAGTGAGCTCTAGGGCAGTTTCAGAAGCTTTAACATGCCCAAAATCAAAAGTAAATCTTCGTCGAAGTAATTCTAGTCCCGATATGAATCAAGGATGGGCAAATTTTGGAGGTCGGATAAATGCTGAAAGGAGGCGAATTTTGAAAGTGTCATCAACTGCAGAAGAACTCAAAGAACTTGATCCAGAAACATTTGAAATGTTTTATCTTGAAGAAAAAGAAGAAGTTCAAGAAATCAAGGGCAGACCAAAAAGAAGTGACAAGTCTTACAATGATTCGTCAGAGTGTAGTCAATCTGTTGTTCAATCTAGTGCAAACCGCGAGCCAAAATTAGAGAGATCATCTAGTGCCAATATGCCAAAACACTCTAAGTCAGGTAAGAAGAAAACTCAATATAGGTGTCAGATACATTTTTTATTTTTTTTTACTATGTGTAAAAAATGAAATTTAAATTTATTTTGTGGCTTGAAATGTTCAATAATTTTTAAAGCGAATCAACCCTTTCTAAGGCCATGGGAAGTATACTTCCCACCTACCTCTTAAATACTACTTTGAGAACTGCATATCACACTATAATAGTTTGGGCTTGACATTATATGAGTCATATATTCAATTAAAATAAAATTGTTTAATTCCTTAGTATTCTCAAAGCAATATATAAATCACTAAAACATTGAAAAATTCAAAAAAAAAAAATGGCCCACAAAAGAGGTTAATGTAATCGAAACTCAAGTTTGTGAATGGAATCTACTCTTCCATGTTTTAGAGGACAATGGGTCTATTGTGATGAATACTTTTAACATCTTTTTGCAACTAAAAAGGAAGAGTGAGCACCTGCTGAAATGTAAGTTGTCGGGATCACCCTAAAATATTTTAATCTATCCTGCTTGTTAGAAAGAACCTGCATGTAAGTAAAGGCTTTAATCGTAGTAAACATATACTTTGTTGCCTCATACAAGATCTCAGGAGTACACTAGCCTCCATTGTGGAACGTTTGTATTTGTCCCATTTAGAATCATCTCAGTGCGAGGGATTCCATCATGCTTTGCCATTTTCCCCTACCTTAGAACAAAATTCATACTGGCATACTGTGAAAGAGTGCAAATGCCATCTGGACACCCTCAACAAGAAATTTTCTAAATTTACATTTAATATGGTTTCCTTGTCTGTTCCCCCCCCCCCCATCAGTGAATAAATCTAAAATGGTTAATTTAACTGACTACCAACTGACAGGAATGCAAACTAAAGCCTTAGAACTGAGAATTAATTTCTATGACAAACCTAAATTCAACCCAATTAATTTCATTGCCCCTCTAGAGAAGTCAGTTTCACGAAATAGAATTCTACTTAAGCAGAAAGACATCTTATATCCAACATTTTGGTAGATAATGAGCGGAAGAACAATACAAAGGACTTGAGGTCTCAGTAGGCTATTCACTTTACAAACATGGAAGCATGAAACAACTACCAAAATGACAAGAATATCGTGATTTCTAGAGCAGATAAAGGGGGGAAAGTTGTGATAATGCCAATGAACAATACTCTGAGTTAATGACATCATATACTCGGATCCTTTTAAAGAATTAAAGATCCATCCGATTCCCACTTAAAAAAATTGAAAGCAGTTGTTAAAACAAGTGTTTATGTGTCTCTCTTCCCGATCATACAAAAAAGAGTATAATTGCATCAAACGCCATGTATCTATAGCCTACCTAAAGTGCACAAACTTGCATTATCTCTCCATCTCATAGACTTTAACATTGGTTCCCAGCTTCGAGGTGTGAATGCGCGTTAAAGTTGGGTGTTCCAAGCATGGATGTCTCACTCAAAGAAAGTGTAGTAATACTCTACGATCAAATACTCTCACTAAAAATTAAACTGATTCTCAAAAGTTTAACCTAACAACCATAGATGTGCCTACTGAAAACTTAGGTATCAAGCCTTCCCCCCAAAGATCCTATACCACAGAATAAACAGTTGGGGGCATATATTACATTCCATGCGGTAATTGCCTTCATGGTGATATAGGACAGACAAGAAGACCCATAAAAGCAAGATTAAATGAGCACGTTTGCTGTGTTAAGAATCACGAATGTGACAAATTGACCACTGCTGCTCACTGTTGGCAAGAGGGCCATAGATTTAAATTTCAGGAAGTTAGATTTTTTCACAAAGTCCTCTACTGATTTAGATTTTTACGATGGCACATATATGTTGAGGAGTTAAAAAATATATTAGTAAACGACAATGAATCAACACCACTGATTGTGCTGCCATGGCTTAAATGAAGAGCGGATATTCTGAAAAAATTTGAATAGGCCATTCAGATGGCTCCATTTTGCAAGCGTCCAATCAAGGTGCTGCATTAGTCTTACACGCAGGCTCTCAGCTTCATTCTGACCACAATGCTTGAAGTGAACAAACATATTTTTTCATGTACAGCAAATGTGGGTGTACGTATTGTGAACCTACCATGAAGTTTATTTCAGCATAATACTAGTTATATGTAGTGCTACCATCAATTTTTCTAACTATGTGTGAGTGAAGTGTAATGATTGAATAATTGTAACGTTGTAGACCTGTTGCTCTCTATGGCAAAATTTTTTAACAGGGATATCGGCTCACATTTGTATCACGAAGTTGGGAACCACAGAAAACCAACTTCAGCTGTTTACTTCTGTGTCAACAGTAGGATCCAAACCAAGGTCCTAGCGATGCGAGTCCATCACTATTACTACTTGACCACCACAGTGGCAAGAAGAATGGTTAAAAAACAGAAATCAAGCTAGGAAAAATTAATTTCTGAAGACAGATAAGGACTTGTCACAGACACAGTTGTGTACTATTGGTTTTTTTCAGCAAGAAACAAGAGTTTCACTCTTCCGACCCGATTCTACAAGCAAAAGCTTAAGAAGCAGCAGAAGAACTGACTCATCTACACTTCAAAGCTTCAAATGGTTGGTTGGATCATTTTGGTATGCATCACAGAATTGCATTTAGAAAAATTCTGCGGTGAATCTGCTAATGTCATTGATGAGCCACAAGTGTGCAAAGAATGGACTAAAAAAATTGGCAAAAAAATTATCTAGCAATATTCAGCCTATGATATATACCAATGGTGGCCAACAGCTGGCTCGCAAGCTGTATGTGGCCAATGTTTGAGAGGGAGTTTGAATACCCACCAAACATGTTGATTGATTCAGTATATAAACTTTGTTCAGTATTTCTTTTGTAATTTTAATTGTGCATCTGTACAATAATTATGTACTTTCATGTTATATGCATCTTTATATTGTCAGAATTTTGTTCATTTGCAAGCAAAAAAACCATTTCAGTTATTAACACTGCATTTTACAGTTTCAACAGGAACCATCTGTGATGCAGTCACTCCTCTTTTATGGACCTTTTTTTATCCACAGGTGTTCGCAAAAAGAGGGGTTTTACTGTATCTTGATTGTACAAATTAACTTTGTTATATGGAGTTGCTATTAATAACCAAATGTGTATCTCATGGACAATGCATATAGAACACATAATAAGAAGATGCTTCTGTATTGAAAAATGTTTCTTTTTAAAATTTAATTTTTCAGGAAGTGGTTCAGCTGTAAATAGTGGTTTTAGAGATAGAGTTCATACCATATCTGTGATGAGTCCAATTCGTTCAGTTGCTAGTGGTGTTTCCCGCTCACAAGCACATAAAGAAATGCATCGTAGTGGCATGAGTCCTAGGTAAGTTATCAAAATGAATTTGTTCACATTTGATAACTAATTTTAATATAGCATGTTCATGGATGAAGTGATTCCACGATTCCAGCATCATCACTTAGGGTAGAGAAAAATAATAAAATGCCTCTGTTCAACACAAACTGCAAAATGCTTCAGGCAACTCAAAAACCGGTGTGATAAAGTACCAGACTCCTTCAGAAATTTTCAAACAAATACATTTGGTGGGAAGAAAAAAATTAAGGGATTGTCTCGTAGTTGCCTTAAACATTTTAGGGTTTGTGTGCGACAAAGACATTTTATTACCTTTCCCCACCATGCGGGACAATGCTGGAATCTTGGAACATCTTCTTAACACACTTTAAGTAGTGATGCCTTCCCTCTTGGTGATTATCTATTAGCTCCATTCATTACGTTTTGTTAGCTTTTTATTAATACAGTCGAATCCCGTTATAACGAACTCCAAGAGACCGGGGAAATCACTTTGTTATAACAAAATTTTGTTATAAGGGAATTCCAGGTTTTTGCATTGTTCTTATGCAAACCTATCTGGGGGGGGGGGGGATTAGAAAAGTGTTCTTTAAAACAAGATTTTTGCTATAATGGTATTCGTTAAAACGGGATTCAACTGTATATAGATTTTTTTTTTTTTGAATTTTTTTTATGTTTCTGTTTAGTTTTGTTTTCCTGCAGCTGTATCATTGCAGTTACAATGGCTCTCCATCTCACAGGCCTATGCTTTTACGCCAAACAGAGGTGAGATGAAGATGTGATTAGCATTTTATTTCCTGGTAATGAAATGATAAATCAACTATTATTTTTTATTTTTTATATCTCTATCCAAGATTATTCATCAACTTCATTTCTCTCTCTCTGTCTTATTTCAGCAAAACATAAGGACGTTAAAAGTGTTAGACCATATTCATCCATATGATACGCACAAAATAGGAGTCGTGTATGTGGGAGCTGGACAAGTAAGTTTCCATAACTGTTTTTTTTTCTGATGCATCTTGATAAATATCCATGAAGGAGAAAAAATCTACAAAAAACTAATTATATCACAATTTTAATATTCGGAAATTGAAGTATTTTGCAAAGGATATTACGTTCTTCTTTTTATACGCTTTTCAAAAATTCTATCAATACTTTGATATCAGTGTAAAATGCATTCCTCTCCCCTATTATTTTAGACCGGCTTTTAAAGAAAAAACATGTCTTATATGCTTACAAATATGATATAAGAAATTTTAGTTTGACCCAAGTAAATTTCTAAAAACGAAGACTGATATCATTAGTTAAATTAGTAATGTTGCTGAATTGCTGTTGATTAACTGAGAGAAATGTGATGTCTCTCTCTGCTGTTCATACAAAGCACGAGAGACTATACCAAATGGAGATGAAGCTCAAAGAAAATTCACATGCCTCTGCAGAGAATTGAACCAACAACCCCTCACCATCTGGGTGAGTGCTCTATCATTAAGCTATAGACAACTGTCAGACCAAGACAAGGCCCAGGTTCTGTCCTTTTAGGCATTTTAGAAGCTGAATGGATGAATGGCAGAACTTTGCCACTAGATCTTATCCTGTTGTCGAGATCTCTTCCAGCCAAGCTTCATGGCAGTCTGGAACACTTTATTTTGTGTGGAAAAGAAAAAAATAATAACATAGAAAATTTTTAGGGTTTTAGAGAAAATTTAGGGTTACAGAGAACTGGCATTTTCTTGTACTTGCTTCGGCAGTACATATACTAAAATTGGAACGATACAGAGAAGATTAGCATGGGTTTTAGAAGCTACAGAGAAGACTGGCATTTTCTTCTTTTAGTGCATATATGAATGATAAACGGGACCACGCAGGGGGGCAGCCTGTGTGGTTCTGTTTATTAAAATATGAAAACAATACGAAGTGAAGATGAAGTTCAAGACGAAAATTCACATGCCTTTACGGATAGTCAAACAACCAATCTTTCCGAACTCCATCTTCATCTCTGCTTGGTATCCAGTATTTTGTACTTTTTATAAACAGTTGGAGGGTGACATCATTTCTCTCTATGTGTCACTTTATGGAGGCCATTTTCGTTAAGAGCTATTACTTGAGCTAGGAGGCTGCCCATGCACAGTTTCATTTAGCATTTATATATGCTTTTAAGGAAAGAAAATTTCAGTCGGCTGTAACTTAATGAAAGAACACTTGCCTGGACTCTGAGAGGTTGGTGGTTTGATTCCCTGTTGAAGCATGTGAATTTTCTTTCCAGATTTCATTTTCATTGTTCGTACTTTATAGTGTTGTAATGTAAACTATAGTAGAGTGTAGCTTGACCAGTGGTAATAGGTTCTGGGTCACCTGAGATAATGAGATCTGTGCTCAAAAGACTACCCAAAAAAAAAGTCTGTTGATCGCATGAAAATTTATTTAATAATAATAAAAAATTGGACACGTTTTGTGAGTTCATATCTTTAAACATTTTTTTTTTAATTTTAGGCCAATGACGAGATTGCCATTCTGAGTAATTTGTATGGTTCAGTGCGTTATGTCGAGTTTCTGAGAGGTCTGGGTAACCTGGTACTTCTTAGTGAAGTTGATCATCAGTTGACTTATGTTGGTGGCTTAGATCTTAATGGGGGAGATGGAAACTTTGCTCTAGTTTGGCATGATGATGTAATGAGAGGTATGTTTGGCTTTTTCAGACATTGTTATGTAGATTTAAAATCAGTGCCATTAAAATCAATGACATTAGATTTTTTTTTCTTGCAGTTGCATTTCATGTTGCTACTTTTATGCCCAACAAAAAAACTGAGCCTCAAAGGAACAATAAGAAGACGCACATCGGCAATAATTTTGTAATGATTGTTTACAATGAGAGTGGCGAAGACTATGATATAGGAACTATCAAAGTATACTTGCATTTGTAACTTATTATTTTGATGCTTTAATATTACTAGGCTATAACTGATTTTTAAAGCTTAAAATTATTCCCCTGTTTGTATGTGCATGACTATATATGCCTTTTTTTGCAAGTTGATGTTATTGAGAGAAAGGTTTCATCACCGTGATGATGTCCCAGATACACTGGTGAAATAAATTAAGAGAATTTGCATATTTTATCGAATTTCATGAAAAGAACTGAATGTAAAACCACTGTTTCTAGACAAAAATGCAAATCTTGTACGTCAAATACGTAAGCGTACACGTGTGTGTAGGCGGAGCCAGTAGAGAAACAGGCTTTATAAGCGCGCGTAAGTTAAGACGCATTTCGTTCGCTAGCACACCTCGGCAAATTTCTTGGTGTTATTTTGCAGCAATCGGTTCATTTTAAATTGTAACAGTAAAAATGAGTAGCCACCAACGTTTAGATGATGGAATGAGGTGGCGAATTGTGGGGAGGCTAGAATTAGGCCAATCTCAAGTCCAGATTTGTAGAGAGTTCAATTTAACGCCCAGCGTTGTGTGTAACTTATGGAAACAATTCCAGGATACTGGATCCATCGTGAGAAAGCCTGGGCAAGGTCATCCAAGACCCATGACGGCCAGAGAAGATCGCCATTTGTCGATTAAAGCGAGGCGTAACAGGAGTGCTACAGCTTCTCAGCTTTCTTGTGACTTGTATGTAGCCACAGGAACCCGTGTATCAAGGGTGACTGTTTCCAAAAGACTTTATGAGAGAGGGTTGTTTGCAAAAAGACCTGCTGTTTGCGTCCCGCTCACTTCTACGGACAGGAGAATCCGTTTATCATGGTGCAGAGAGCATAGAGATTGAAGTATGGATCAATGGGCGACTGTTCTCTTCACTGATGAGTCCCGGTTCAGTCTAAGCACCGATTCTCGCCATACGTTCATATGGAGAGAACCAGGGACCTGCTACCTACCCTCCAATGTCCGTAAAATCGACCATTATGGCGGAGGAGGTTTAATGGTCTGGGCAGGCATCCTGTTGGATGGCCGCACACCTCTCCATGTCTTTGAAAATGGCACTGTGACTGGTGGGAGGTATAGGGATGAGGTCTTGGAACCCTATGTTCGCCTTTTCAGGGCTGCAGCTGGCCCTGAATTCATTTTAATGGACGATAACGGGAGGCCACATAGAGCTCTTCTGCTTGACGATTTTCTAGAGAGTGAGGATATTCGCCGGATGGATTGGCCAGCCAGATCTCCAGACCTTAACCCTATAGAGTATGTCTGGGACGCTCTGGGGAGGGCAATTGCAACTCGCAACCCCCCTCCGGGAACCATCCAGGGAATGAAAATAGCATTGCTGAATGAGTGGGACCAATTGCCACAGGAAATGATAAACTGCCTTATTTCAAGTATGAAATCACGCTGCAAGACCTGTATATCTGTAAGAGGGGACCATACCCCCTATTAACCCATTTTTTTGTTTATTCTGCAACCGCTGTTCCATACCTTCCAACTCCAATGAGTGTTACGCACGATCATGCGTGTGTATTACAATTATTGAATGGTTATTTGTTTTGTATTGTATCAAGGTATGTACATATCAAATTTCATTAAAATCGGTACAGTAGTTTTAGAGATAACCGACCAAGTCTGCAAATTCTCTTAATTTCTTACACCAGTGTAAATTTCGAATCACAGCTATCAACATCCCCCTTCATTAATTTGCAATGATCCACCCTTGGCACTTTTTTTTCTCATTTCTCAATGGGCTAGCACCAATTAGCTCATGATCTCATGAAAAAAAATAGAGTAAAAAATGGTATTAACATCTTCACTCATTTTTAACAGTTTAAATGATTTTAATGATTCTTTTTTTCAACTTAAGACCAGACATACACATATTTGTACCTAACTGAAATGGTACTAGTAAAGATATTGACCCAAATTAGTTAATCTTTTTTTAAAGGGGATTGTGACATACAATAAACACACATCCATCGAAATTTTTTTTTTTTTGCAATAGTCAGTTTTGGCTCAGGTGTGAAGAGGTTAATTTTTTGGTGATCCAATGTCCAAAGTATTTACTGTGCTTTCATAAGTTACTCAAGACTCTTCCCACACCCTTGTTTTTGCGCTGTAAACATTTTAAGAGATCACAGTGGGGGAAGGTCCCTTATTTTATTCTTGCTTTTCCAGACTTGTTCTGCCTTCATGAAAATCAACAAAACTGTGAAAAACACTTGTTTGCGATACTGAAGAATGTAGAAATGTGTGCAATTAACAAACATCCAAGGTTTCTGTGATTACAATGAACCAGATTTAAGCCTTACTGCTTCAAAGAAGAGATATCTTGCCTAATTTGATTCCTTTCATTTCAGAAACTCTGAGATATCTCGTTTCTTTAAAACCCTCTTATTTCAGCAATGCCTAGCCCAGATACAGTTGTGAGTTTTCTTTTGATAACATGATAACCTGTTAAATGAACTGCCAGTGGGAGGAGGCAGCTTTTGTTCAGTAGTATAGGAATATTTCAAATAATAGGAAAATTTCAAATAATAGGAAAAGATTATTTCTATTATTCGTTTTTTCTACTATTTTCTGTGTTGTGAAGCATTGGGCCATGTCTTGGTCTCGTTAGTCTTCTTGAATGTTTTAAAATTCAGGAAATAGGCCTAATGTTAATATGCACTCACGTTAGAAACGGCTCAGCTCGTAAAATCACTGTAACTAAATGTAAACAGAAATAAGTGTCAACACAATGGCACACTTTCTTTATATGGGGGAACCATGGCAAAACTTGGCAGACAACTGAAAGAGAACCAATCCCATGCTTTGGTTTTAGGTAGTGTCATACGAAAATGGAGGAAACAACTCTCACCAAAACATGAATGGTCATGGCCGCCAGGACCATCTCATGACGTCGAGGGTCAACTCCATTATCAATCGAGTTAATCCTAACAACCGTGACAGTAAAAGTTTCAACTCCATGGATCATTACTATTCCTATTTGCTAACTCCTAATGCCACTATCAATGGAGTTGTTAGCTGGAAACAGGAATGATAAAAACAAAAACACTTCAAAAGCATGGGTGTCTGCAGCCACCCATACTTTAACGCAGATACATTTAGATAGCCTATTTCCTTATAGTATGGGAGGGGGAAGCACTTATCAGCTGTATAATATCGCGAAAAAATATTCTTCTTGAGGTGTGGCATTTTACAGAAGATTCAGTGATTTTCACGGTGGCTATTATAATGCCAATCAGGGCAATCTTAAAAACCGCTTAAAAGGGTTACACTCATTGGTCTTTAATATTTTTTAGCTAATGCTCTTGTGAAAGCTCCATTATTGAACTGAAAACAGTTTTGTTTTTGTGCAATTTGACCTTGTGGCAATAAAACCAAAATCCAATCCAACAGAAAAACAGTCAAACCAAACATACTCCATAAATCAATAAGCCAAATAGAAGGAAATACAAAAACTCCTAATGCATTTCGACACCCATTGAGAGTCGAAGTGCATTAGAAGATTTTGTATTTCCTTCTATTGTGATTTGACATCACACTAGGGAAGTGTTGCCTGAGCATAATTCTGTAAATTAATATCCATCACAGTCGACACATTTTAACGGATTTAAGTGCATTTGAACAATTAGGTCGAAAAATGTAAAGTTTGTAAAATATTGAAAAGACGTTCAAAGAAATGGTGTAATATTAGGAATCAGTAGACTAGTTCATAAAAACGTATTGGTTTGTGATATCAAACGGCAATTGTACATGTATTTAGTGTCAGGGTACGCTGATTTAAATCACTTCATATTTTTAAGAAAATTATTGATTTAAATGAAAAAAAATTTTGTTTTTTCTTTACATAACTTCAATGATATTGAAGTGAAAGTGACCTAGTATGGTATGCATGTTACTGATATGTGGTAAAGTTCGTGATTAAAAGAAGTATAGAAGATCTTTTGGAGTAAATATAGACTTGAACTTAATCCCTAGATACAGTGCAGAAAGAAAACTGCTCTATTTCTAGATTTTGTGCATGGAAAAAATTGCAGAAAAATATAGGAAGTTGAACTTGGCACTTTGAGTTTAACTACACTGATAGTTTTCAAACTGTGAGGCTCCTTTTCCTAGAAAGGCATCAAAGTTTCTTGGTAAAACCACAAAAACTTCAGAATTTTTTAAATCACTCAGTGTATGGTGATGCATGTGCATATTTTGAAAGCTAAGAGAAGCTGCATCACAAAAGTTTAAAAACAACTGCAATAAAAAAAATTGCTAGTTTACTTAGAAATGTTTCCATTGAGATTTTCATTATAATTTTTACTTTTCTTTATTCTATTTTAATCAATATTTAATTGGTTGCAGAGTCAGTTTACTACTGCTTGTGTGATAATTCAACCAGAAGATTACAATAGCAATGTTGTGAGTATAAAAGTCAAAACTGAAAGTAAGTATAGTGTTTTAATGATCAAGGGTTTTTCGATGATGCTAAAATTTCCACACAATTAAATTAACTGCCTTGCTAAACTGAGTCTTACAGACATAAAATAATCTAAACGCTTGCATCATGGATCATCCTTTTGGATTTTATATGAATCTTCTCAGCTTTGAGTATCTATTTTCTGATCACATTCTCTAACTTGGTTCTTCACCCTTTCAAACAAAGCGAGTCAAATTAAAATTCGCGTTTTAAAATAACGTTTGCAGGCCACCACACCAAGTCACACTATGATATTTAGAATTGTAAGATGGTGTATACACAGATTCATGAGGACTTGATGTACAGGGGCAACGTAATGAATGGCCCAACAGGCCCCAAGTAAAACAAGGGCCTTAAATTGTTGAAGAATTTTTTTTAAAATTTCTTTCATTGAGCATGAATTTTCAATAATTCCGAAATTATTTCTTTTCCCGATTCTGAATTCCTCCCCTTCCACTACATAATTCTAAAATGGCTTTCGTGAATTATTATTCCTCTTATTAAGTCATTTCTTTCATCAATTATGAATTAATTTCATTGAACAATACTGAAATCAATTCTGAAATTGTTACTTTCAGAAATTGTATCAAATATTTTGAAAAAAATTGTTAGAATACTTTCTTTCATTAAGGTGTTTTTCAGCATTTCTGTAATTATGTATACCTTTTGGATATTGAAGTTTCTCCCCCAAAATACATGAAAACAAAGGTGCCCAAAAGTTTTTGTTAGTGAATGTTATGATTGTGCTCTTAATGTATCAAAAGCATCTCGGTTATAAATGCTATTAGATTAAAAATTAGCAATTTGATCAGCATGACATGACTCTGCTGTCATGGATGTTCAGCACACCAATTAACATGATTTTAATGAACCATTATACAAGTGTTAATATTTTGATTGATCTCCATCATACGTAATTTTTATGATTTATTTTTTATATTTGAATATTTATTGAATAAAAGGTGTTCCAGAGGTACCCCGTGTCTATAAGGGGGTAACTCTGGAACACCTTTTATTCAAGAGGTACCCCATGTCTATAAAGGCAATGGCCAATATTGCCATAACGGAATGTGATCTGGTTGCCTCCTGGCTCCAAAGTTATAGTGTAGTACATATCTCAGTGCCCCAGAAGGGCTTTAATTATTAAAAAGGAAATTTAATCTTTTTTCAATGTGAAGTAGTTAATTTCTTAAAATGGTTGGCAGGCCATGGAGAAAAAGCTCAAAAGGCCACATTTGGTCTGTGGACAGTGGGTTAAAAACTAACTATTCTAAGATTTTCAAACTAATGATGGCAGAGTTTCACATTGAGATAGCATTATATGGGGGGGGGGGGGTTAAAGTCAGAATGGTTGCAAGTTAAAATTTTCAAAACTCTTGATTCAAGTCCAGAAATGCTAAACTTTTGAAAGAAAAAAATGAACTATGAAAAATGTCTCGGCTTTGATAGTTTGCCACTAGATTGTGAAATTACAAAATTTTCAATGTGGGACTCTATGAAACAATTCTAGCAAAACCCTCTTTTTTTTAAAATGAAAATTACTCGACTTACACTATTTTGACTTCAACCCCCCTTCCCCATCCCCTCATATGATGATGGCGAGAAAAAAAAAGTGTTTAAAAAAATCTGAACATCACACAGATTCTTTTGTTGGCAAACATTTCCATCTTTATAAAGGAACATGTCATTTGAAAAAAAACAAGAATTTAAAAAGTCAGAAACTAAATGTATCAATTCTCTGAGCCTTAATACAAAAATCTAGTAATATCTCAACATATACGTCACCGCGTTTATGTTGTTCTCGTCCGAAATTTTCTATTTCGATTTGAGCAAAGGTTTTGATGTCATGTTCTTCAAAGGGAAATCTGTGAGAGTCACATCTGAGACGAATAAGTAAAAAAATGGGATCACCATTTGATTCGCCTTTTATGAGGCATTCCCGTTTTTCCCCCTGTGCTTGAATTATTTTACCTGAAATCGTACCAGAAGATATACAGATAGCTATATTACATATTTGTTACAGTTAACTTTTTTTTTCTTTGTGAAGTACATTTTAATTCATGGCAGATTTTCGCTAGCCTTTTATTTCTTGTCCAAAGGCAATTTTTTGGTAATTTCAGTCATAATAAATAATTCTTCCCACACTTAGCATCTTTTTTTGGCAAGTAGTGATGTTGTCTGTCTTTTTCTGAATACAATAGATGCAGATTATGGTCATTGGGATTATGAAACTTAGTTGCCTAATTGCTTCACTAATATGTCAGTAGAAAAATTTAACTTAGTTAGTGTTGAAATAAAGTACTGATGCATGTCAGACTATGACTATATGTGCATTATTTATCTTCCTCTCTGCTTTTCCAGAACTATTAGAAACTTTTGGACATACAGAGCCGTATATTGTTTCTGATGAGAGCTTACCTATCTTTGTCCGCCAAATGGCTCTGCATGCTAACGTGAGTTTTCACCCCCCTCCTATTCTTTTGCATCATATACATGTGTTCTGTATCTAATATGAAGTTTGTTTCTTAGGAATGTTCTTTATGTGTTTTTGGAAGGGTTGCAGTTTGTCTTCTGAGTTCAGAAGCAAACAACTCTGCGAGCAGATTTTAGTGGTATTATTCATGAATTTTCAATGTTGTATGCCTGATTGCTCTCTGTGGGATGGGGTACTTTTTGAAAGGGAGATCAGTTCTCATAACAAGCTGGTCTGAGGTCTTGAAACTGTAACATACGAAAAATATGAACACCAGCACATACAACACTATTTCTAACAAATTTAATTAAATTATTTAATGTGCAAAAAACATTTTTATTTGCAAGAGATTTTTCTATTTCATGAAGAAATACCTTCTGGCTATATTGTATCACACTAGAGAAGTTGAGTCTCATAGAAGAATAAGAGACCCATCCTTGATCCAATAAAGCTCCATTTACATCTGCAAGTTTGTGGAGTTTATTTAAAAGCTTTAATTATTAAATAATATATATTTATATTAAAAGTTTGTTTAAAAGCAGTTTATTTTTGGAATTGAACCCATTTGACAGTTCTTTATTGTCTCGTGGGGAAAAAAAAAGAATGTACTAAAATGTTATCCTTCTCTTTTAGTGCATGTATAGATGCTCGTTCCTCCTTATGCCACCCATGATCCTTTCAACAGGGAAAAACTGTCAGACGTTTTAGTGCCATGTAAACAGGTTTCTAGCCTGAATTCATATTGCTGGCGAAGTTCTAGGTTTTTCATTTTTCATGTAAAAGACATGGCTTGTGTGTAATCTAAAGATTTCTTCATCATATTTTAGAAATTTAGAGCAGATTTTAAAAAGTGGAAAGATATGCAACAGATTTCAAGATATAAGTGCTAGAAGACAGAGAAACAGTTTTAAGAACGTTCATTTGGGTATTAGTAGTGGTTGGTATGATGGAGGTGACTGAGTGTGTTGAAAGCTGATAAAAATTAGTAGCTGGACTCTATTCTTTAGTTATTGTAATGATTTTTTATTTTATTTATTTTTTGTTATTATCGAGTGAGATCCAACTTCATTGGTTTTTGTTGCAGCCATCAGTAGAAGCTAATAATATGCACATTAGAAACAAACATTTCTATATTGTTAAAATATTGCAATATAATCTCAAATACAAACACAACGCCCAACGAAGTGGCTGAGAAAAAGATGCCCATAACAAATATGGATGTCATATATTTCAAAAATACAGCAACCCAATTAAAAGCACAATCACAAAAATTATAAACAATATATACACATGATAAAATATTATACAATGCTCATAAAGAGTATTATGGTTGTCTTATTCTAAGTATGGATAGCTTCTTGATTTACTCCAACATGTTTATCGTATTTCTTTTTAAACGTGTCAATTGTGTTACAATTTACTACCTCCAGGGGTAAGCTATTCCATTTATTAACAACCCTATTAGAGGAAAATTCCCTGCGACACCATAACCTTGCATTGTCCCTTACCAATCGATAATGCCCTTGTAAAAGCAGTCGATTGGTGATGTACTAAGAGTTCATGGTCCATTCTATCCATCCCGTTGAAAATTTTAAACACTTTGATCATATCTCCTCAACACCTGCGTTCATCTAATGTAAACATATTAAAAAAAATGAAGTCACTTCATAACTCAAGCCCGTGTGCCAATAAGGACACGCGAAGCTCTTCTCTGCGCCCCTTCAATCAAGTCTATGTCCCTCTGTAGGTATGGTCTCCAAAACCTTACTGCAGTCCTGGACGAACTAAGCCTCAAAAAAGCAGAAGAATGACTTTAGGAGAACGCGAAGAGACTTTTTTGAAAATTAGACCAAACATTTTTGACCACTGCTGAACAATGTTCAGAAAACCTAAGCCTCTCGTCAATGAGAATTCCCAAATCAATGACCCTACTTGTATCTGGGATAGAGACACCATTCAACTCATAAGAGAACTGTGGGTTGTTCGAACCAAAATGAGTGGCCATGCACTTATCAACGCTAATCGTCATGCTCCATTCATTTGCCAATGCTTCAATCCTGTTTAAGTTAGTCTGCAGCAACTCCCTATCGCTTTGATTCTCGATTATCACCATTAGCTTCACGTCATCTGCGAATTTGCTAACAATCCCATCGATACCCTGATCAAGTTTATCGACAAAAAGTGAAAAAGGTATGGGGCCAAGGACACTTCCTTGAGGAACTCCACTTGTGACACCTGTCCAACCAGAGAATTCCCCGTTTACCATAACTTGTTGCAACCTATCTTTTAACCATGATTCTATCCAATCCAGCAAGTTGCCCCCAATCCTAATCTCGTATAAACGCTTCAAGAGTTTACCATGGTGGATCCGATCGAATGCCTTCCGGAAATCAAGGTAAACAACATCTACATTATTGCTCTCACCCATAGCCTTAGTCTCGTGATCATAGAAGCAAAGGAGGTTAGTTACACATGACTTCCCCTTCCTGAACCCATTTCATACGCAATTGATAGATGATGTATTTTCTGTTATATTTTAGTTGAGTTTTTTTTCTTTCATGAACTTCATAATGTTAATTGTTGATTTCCTCTCATTTTTGTTGTTCTTTCACAAATTTTATAAATATTGGCTTATGCAAGCATCATTTTTTTGTTCTTCGGATTAACTGAGAGATGCTTTCTAAAAAAATAAAGATGCTTATCATATATTAACCCTTTCAGACTCGATCATTCATTTTTGGGAATTTTCAAGATGTTTTTGTATTTTTTATGCAAAAAATACATTAAAAACATAAATGTCTGCAAATATTTATTTTTTTTAATTTTTGAGATTCATAAGTAAAACAATTCACTTCAAATTTTTTTCAGCGAAAATGATGCAGGGTATGTTTATATTCACATCATGCCATCTTAAAAAACCCCTGAAAGTTCAACTTTAAGTGCTGCCCTGTGATGGAAGCCCCCAGAGTTCATATTCACCATATTTCTAAATCAAAACACATATAATCTTTCAAGTCGGGAGCTTAAAATGTATATATTTTGCGAGAAAAAGCAACCACAACATTTGTGGCAGCAAGATCTAAGAAGAGTAATAGAATATTCAATTGCATTTAGAAAGCAATGTTTGTTTTAAATTATTATTATTTATTTGGTTTTTTTTTTCAGCTTGCGTCCTTGATCTTAGATCCAACACAACATTCCGCTCATGTATCAAACTGGCTTGCCAGATTACGAACCATTAAAAGGCTAAGAGCCAAAGTGCAAGAAGAGCAAAAGTCAAAAGATAATACAAAAATCCAGACCGGTAATCATACAAATGTCATTGATGACTTTACCGATTATATCTAGTTGTTTTCAAATTTAGAAAAAATGTATTTTCTTTTGGCCAAATGTAAATAAGAGCAAAAAAATAAAATTCTACTTATATATTTATTAATAGTTTTATGTGTTTCTTTAATATTTTTGTGTGTGTTTTTTTGAAAGATTTGAAAAATTTGCATGGTTTTCACTTTTAAACATCCCTGTGTGTATATTTATGTTTATCTCAACCATTCATCTTGCTACAACAGCATTTGCTGTCATGATGATTTACTGGTCTAATTATTTCAATTTTTAAAAACTAATTACTAATTATGTCAATTATCATAATTTTTTTGTTGATGGTTTAAACACACAGTTAAGAACATAATGCCAGTTTCAATGTATTCATAAAAGTTTTTAATCTGGAAAATAATTTTAAGTTTTTTGAACAGAAATTTATCTCAATTTGTAAGACATATATTTCATTAGTGTTTTAAGTTACACCACGCGCATGAATTTAATTAATAATTCTGACTGTGTTCTTAATTGATCGACTGGTTTTGGTGAGTGTGTATCTTTTTTTCCTGAAAGGCTCAAGATCACAGTTGATAACGTTTTTAATGAAATAGTTCAGATTCGAATGAAAAGCTACATTCTTCATTTGTACAAAAACTGTTGTAGAAAGCCAGGGAATTACGAATAACCTTTACAAATATGACAATCATTTTCTTAAAATTCTGATTGCATTGTCAATTTGTTACTAAAAGTTTGCAAGCTTTGATGAGTTGGATTCATCCAACATCACGTTGCTTCATCCACGTTTGTCTGATCTATTATATATAGATCAGGGGTTTCAAACATAAGTTTCTTACAAAACCAGTGTTCGCCAATACGCATCTAGACATGTGATTCATGCATCAAAATTCAATTTTATTACTCTGAATTTCATTGAGGAGTGAAAATACTACTTAAAATTTTAGTTAATTTTTTTAATAGTGTTCTTTATGTAAAGGTGTCCCTCTCTACTGCCATGTCAACATCAAAGCTGCTGCCATGCCAAAGCCAAAATGAAAGAAGGCTTTGTCACCTCCTCTTAATATACATATTTATTGTTATTAATCATTGTGCCAGATCTTATTATGGAAACCCCTATTCAACTGAGGTCACCGCATGGCTCCCACAAGGGGTTGGGGCTGGAGTTTTCTCATTTTTTGTTCACTCCAAGAAGAGTCTGACCTGGGGGCTCTACTGGGGAATGTGGATCCTCCATGCTGTGGCTGGTTGAACTCAAGGTTGGAGCCTTGTCAGACTATTGGGAAGCATATTCACCAATCAAGAGCTTTGATTATAACCATCACCAGAAGAAAAGCTTCTGTATGGAACTCTGCCATACTTTTAACTGAAATTATCACGATGCTAATCATTGAATCATAGGGTGTTTATCAGTGTTGTAGGTAAATATCTCCTTAGTAGCAAATCAAGCATCTATCGTCAGTGGTTTAAGTGAGCACTATGACCTCTCCAAGGGCTTGAAGGACTGTAGCATGAGAACCTGTGACAAATCTTATGTATATATTTTTTACACTAAATTCAAAAAAGAGGAGGTCCGGCCAAAAATCTCTGTCTAGGGGGCCAGTATAGGGGAGGGATGATGATCATTCAGATGCTCTGGAGAAAAAGAAAAATTTTATTCCAACACTATGAATGTGCCCTCTAACTTGTTTTTCTCCTGATGGGGCACATTGTCTTTTATTTGATCTGCAGAAACCTGTTTCTCCATGCACAGAATTTTGGTATCTGTAGGGAATGACAAAATAACATTCTGATTTATGTAATATGGGGGATTTTTTTTTGCTCAGCAAAAAACTATGTACATGGAAGCATTCTCATACTCTAAACGTCCATATTTTGTGAATTTGCGAACTTATTCACCATGAAAAAATGACACCTTTCTTAGATACTTTCGTCCATAACCAATAAAGGGTAAAAATAAAATTTTATCAGCAAAAATATGCCTTCTACAAAATATTGGAATTAGTGCAGAGTACATTATATTACATGTAAAATACCATCATTGAACTAGAACTTTTGCTGTCACCTATCAAATAAAAAACAACTTTTGTAATTCTTCAATTAAAATTAGTGACTGGTTTTTGGTTAATGTACCACATTAAAAAAAATATGCTGTGACATTAACAAATTGTTTTTCAGTAATAAAATAAATTTAATTATCAAGTTCGCCATGAAATTTTTAAGTTATATCTGTTTTGTGTAAAATAATACAAGTAAGAAACTTGTAAAGGAGTAAGTTTTTCTTGTCTGAATACTCTTTGACAATAATTACAAAAAGCCAAAGGAGTGCTGATTCCACTTTGCGGGTTTTACTTTTATTATTTTACACTAAACAAACAGCCGATAATGTTTCTCACCAAACTCAGTAGTTTAACTAATAATATTGCTCATAAAATATTTATCAATATCATACTATGCATTTTTTTTTATTTATGCAGTACATTAATCAAAAACCAGTCACCAATTTTAATTGAGGAATTACAACAGTTGTTTTTTATTTGACAGGTGACAGCAGGAGTTCCAATTCAATGATGTTTCTTACATGTCATATTATCGTACTGTGTAGTTATTTTCAATATTTTCTAAAAGGCATATTTTTGCATATAAAATTTTATTTTTACCTTTTTATTGGTTATGGACAAAAGTAACTAAGAAAGGCATCATTTTTTCCTTGTTGAATAATTTTACAGAAAATGAACATTTAGAGTCTGAGAATGCTCCAGTGTGAATGGAACAGTCTCAATATCTTATCAAGGGTTCCACGAAACAGCCTGATTATTATCAACAGTTCCACAAGAAGTTTCATGTTAGTGGAAACCCCTGCTAATGTGATTTTGTACAAAACTGACTGGATCATGTACATGGTTTCAAAATAAAAGACTTCCTTCAACCAATTGTGAAGCTGCTAATTTCAGCCTTTTGCCAGTTTGTGTTTTTTACAGTGCTTTATAAAACTTATCTTCAAATTTTTTGGGCCATACCTGAACATATTGAATGATTTCCCATATAGAAACATATGGGAAATTACATTTGGGGGGGGGGGCGCTTTAGAAAAATGCTAATGTAATGATTGATGGATGTCCACTCGTTCCGCACCTCCTGTGCATATTTTTGCTAAAGTGGCTACCACTTCTTTCACATTCTAGGATTTTCTTATGCATTTTGCGAAAAATGCGACCACAGCTTAAACCCTGAACACAACCTTTAGTTTACCAAAGGGTTGAGACAAGCAAGTGCCAACAAGTGTGACAATAAAAGGCTAAAGTAAGCGAAAGAACAGCCTCAGCCATACAACGACCCAGAGTCTATGCAGCTGGGGGAATTAATTTTTTTTCCCACAAGATTAGGATACAATAACGTGAAAAGTCACACTACCTAACCCCCACCTCCAAGTGGTGCTCATCGGGTGGCACGAACGGGGCACCAGCTGGCACATAAGAACAAGAGTGCAAGCTAGTAAGAACAACACCACCAAAGATGGAGAACAACAAGAGAAGGATAAAAGGCATTAAGCAAGACATTGTCGCTATGGGGGCATGTCACAAGAATTCAAGGGAGGACTTGCATAGCAAGCTGTCAGAAGTGCTACAGGTTGCGCAGGAAATGGATGAGGCGAAACGGGTATGATAAGCAAATGAGCAATGAGACCCATCAAGATAAGGGTGGGGAAGCCGGTTTGCAGCAGAATGAGAAAAGATCACTGGCATCTACATCAAAAAGATGGATGCACTGAGAGTCACATTTGCAGAACGAGAGTTCAAGATCCTGCGAGGACGAGCTGAAAAGAAAGAGGTAGAGAGTGCAATAGAAGATGCAACAGCTTGTGGAAAAGTTAAACATGGCAGTGGAACAGCACAAGAGAGGAGAACAAAAAGCTAATGGAAAGAGTCTCTATGCTGGAAAGCACCAGAGTGGAAGCAGGATTCTCAGTCAAAAACCTTCCAGTGGATCTGAGGAAAATATTCAACAAGACAATATGTGAGAATGTGAGAGAGAGCGGCACGACCAAAGAAGTAGCCACAGGGGAACGCAGCGCTCATTACACAGCAATCTTCTATGCTTGTTGACACTCTGTGTACACTAAAAATCAATATTCCTCTATTATTTTTAATATCCTGAGCTGCTTGAAGCGTTAGAGGATGTAACCCTTCATCCTCTGACATCTCCACGACAATCCACGACATCTCCACCATCTCTCAAGGGTCACATCTTGAGATGTGACCCTTGAGAGCGAAATAGGAGAGAGAAGGCACTGGGAAAGACCATCAAGGATGCGGCCTGGGCAATGTTAGACGCAATCAGGTTGCTAGATCTGAAGGTGAAGAACCTTGAGTCATCGAGGGGAAGACTAGGAAGAACCACAAAGTTGCAAAACTTATCCTTCAGAAGAAGGATAAGGAGACACGATGCAGGAACTGGAACAGGACGTAAGTCCAGGTGTGCGAGTGGAATGGCAAGGAACACCAACAAAGGTGTGATCTTGGAAGTGACAGAGGCTGACGATGGTAAGCTAGAATCTGAGATAGTGAACAACCCTAGGCTCCAGGGAAGAGCCAAATAACTACACCCAAACTCGTTATATACACTGTTGAAACAGATAAAGCCAATCTTGTGGAAGGCATGGTGGAACAGAATGGTGCAAGAAACACAGTAACTTTTGTTAGATGGTTCGGTGCTAGGGAGGACAGGAGAAGATGCTCAATCTTGGAGCTGCGGAGAGAGGACCTTTGAAGACCGGATACACCCCGCTTCCCATCTCAGAGAGATATCGAAGCGTTCCCGAAGGATGGGTGTATCAGGAAAGTTTTATTAAAAACAACGTAACATGACCACCTCAGACGAAGGCAGCAAAATAAAATAATTTACATAAAAATTGATCGTCAACTTCTGAAGTCATATAACAAATAAATAAAATCTAAACAATCAACGCCAATGGGCAATCAAAATTATAAACGGGATTATAAGATGCTGGTGTATAGCCGTCCATCCCATAAGAATCCAGTAATCGTCAATTGATCGAATGATTGCCGATAATCTTGGTATATAAAATTTCGAATCACTGTGAATTAGCCGCAGATCATCATCGTCTAAGCCGCCAGTCGTTTCCCGAATCGTCACCGGGTGAACTGAGATCAGCACAATTCACTATATAGCCGAGTAAATAACACTTAATTCGTCCTTGCCATCGATGACTTGATTCGTCTCCTTGCAGGTGAACTTGCTTCTGTTTTTCATTTCTCGGTTACTTTTGTTGACGCCGACGTGGTCGAAGATCATATTTCCTCTTAAGATCAATCGCTGGGGCTCTTGCCGGTTTGAACTCGTCATCGCTCCCACCGCTCAGACGCGCACTTCCAGTCTTCTTAGTATGTATGCGATGTAAGTTGCTATCGAGGAACAATATAATCCACCGCACCCGAGCAAGGCCCATAGGGCTCTTCAAAACTCTTTTTTTGAAACACAGTCGACCGTTTTCGGGAATAGCACCAAAATGAAATTTTTTTGTATATGGGCAAGATGTCAGGTAATGCCATAAAGATCCAATCTCACCACAAGCACACATGGCGTTGTCCGACTTCTTGAAACGTTCAAGATACGTCGGTAATGGGCCGTGCTCAGTTATCATGATCACTTTCTCTCTAGACCAAATGGAACTATTCCAACGGACGTGTTTCTGTATCTTATAGGCATCTTTATGTGCATTCTTGTCCCATAGCTGTTGCCACTTTTGTAACAGGTCACTTTTTAGCACGTGTTTGATGTGACTGCGTGGTAGCAAGAGTTGTTCTTCCGTTGGGAGATTAAGAGCATCTTTGGCCAATCTGTCCGCAATTTCATTCCCAGCTATTCCTGCATGGCCTTTGACCCATTTGATACTGATAGACGGATGGTCGTATAAATGCTTGCGTATTCGCCGAGTATTTTCATGTGGAGTGCGCTGATCACGAATCGCATTAATACTAGACACGCTGTCAGTATATATCGTCGTCTGCTGATTCAGCTTAATCGCCCATTCTACTGCAGCTAGTATGGCCAGAACCTCCGCCTGAAAGATACTGTTCCCTTGACGCAACCGTCGACTCCAAGCCTCTTCAACAGATCCTTCTGCATTCATAACTACGTATGCACAGGCCGTGGATGTCTCTGTTTTTGAGCCGTCCGTGAATATACTAATAGCTTCATCCGATGAGCATTGTTCCGTACCAGGCAGCGGAACTTGATTCTGGAACAAGTCCACACTGGGATGATGAAGCCAACTCCTATTGTTCCCTTCGTAGGCATCAGGTGTTATAAGAATTCCGTCCATCCAGACCTCCTTACCCAAATGCAGGATTGTAGATCGACGAGCGTCATATTCAACATATAGGCTGAGCGGAGGGTTTCCCGTAGCAGTATACAGAACATCATTGGCCGTAGTTCTGTATGCACCAGTTACATACAATAAGAACGGGCGTTGGGCAACATCTAGTAATTTACGGAGTCTCTGTGTCGGGTTGTGATACCAGATGGCGCTTGCGTATGAAATTTGCCGTTGTACAACCGATCTGTACAAAATGTTCCTAAATTTTTGGCGTATACCCCACTTTGGACCTGCTATGCGTCTCAATTTTTGCATGGTGTCTTGAGCCTTATCAATTTGTTTCGCCACATGCGTCGTGAATTTGAACTGATGGTCAATATGCACTCCAAGATATTTCATGCATTTAGATATTTGCAGTCGAACACCATTGATTCTTATGCAGGGACGTTTTTTCTTGGGGTGTGGCCATAGTAATTTAGTTTTAGTCACCTCCATGCTGAGACGATTATCTTCTAGCCATTTTGACAGTTCGTCAAACGCGGCATCCGCAGTGCTGCCAATGTCGTTGGGAGTTCTCGCCGAGATCACAAACACCAGATCATCGGCGAAAGCTTGGACATAGACATCCGGTCCCCAATTCTTTTTCAGCAGTGAGTCAAGCACGATAGACCATAGTAGCGGACCGCTGCATGAGCCTTGAGGACAGCCCATGGCCTGATGCTTTTCCGCGTCTCCTCCATCAGTTGGCATCACAACCGTTCGATCTTTTAGCATGTTCTCCACTATACAAATGAGATTGTAAGGAATTGGTAATTTTCGTACAGTATTGATTATTATCTCATGGCGGACCGAATCAAAAGCACCGCGAATGTCTATGGATACTATGGCCGTTACTTGACCTCGTCGATGTCTAGTCGTGATCTCTTCCATCAGTGATGCTATTGCTTTTTCTGCCGAGCCACCTGTACGAAATCCGAACTGTCTTGGGCTAAGCCAATCTGCCTTCTCTAGATAGTAGGTGATCCGTTGCACCACCAATTTTTCTAGGACTTTACCCATTGTAGAGAGTAAACAGATGGGGCGATACGACTGCAGCACCCCTGGATCCCTATCTTTCTTCAGGAAAAGCAAGACCTTACCACGTTTGAAACACTTTGGGAACACCGACAACTTGACTAAACTATTGAAGATATCTGAGATAACATGACCATGGGCTGCGACTAGGGTTTTCAAAAGAGGAATATTTATGTTATCAATACCCGGAGCTCGTTTATTGTTCAGTCTTCTGACTATTTGATTGATCTCCGTATGAGTGAATGGTGGGTCCGTCATAATCATAGATGGCGTGTATGGAGTCAAATTTATAGTATCCGGGAGGTTCGGAAAAATCTCCTCCAATTGTGCTTGGGCCGCTTCCAGCATCGTGGCACCAGTATGTGGACCGTTGGACATCATTACCTGTGGTGGTAGACGCTTCGTTTTGAACATAGATTTGTATGCTTGTCCAAATGGGCGGCTTTCCTCTGTGCAAAAGGCAATCCAACTAGTCGTTTTTGCCTTGTTTACGGCCTTAATATGCCCTGCTCTGAATTTTCTAAACTCCATCCTCGCCTGTACTCTATCATCACCCTTGGCCTTAATGAAACGACGCTCTAGTTTACGAAGTTGCCTGCGTGAAGCTGCTAACTCATCAGTCCACCATTTCAAAGAAGCGGTAAGACGCGGTTGTGCATAGCCCAACACCTGGATACATCGTTCTTTCAGCCGCTGCATTGAGGCGTCAAAGCATGCATTAACCTGATCCTCGTCCAAAACCATATGAAGTTGTTCTTGGAGGTCCATGAAGATCTGCTCTGTAGCAGGCCTGATCTTTGCTAATCGTCTTGCGGTAGTTCTATACTTCGTAGGTTTTTGATATCTAGGCGTAATATTGAGTTGTAGATGGATATATTTGTGCGCACTATACGAATCTTCCGTACCTACTGACCAATCGGAACGCCTGTAAATATTTTCTGACGTTGTAAAAGTAAGATCGGCCATCCTTTTGCGTCATAAAATTCGTAGGTAGGTCTTGTCCGTCTAGAATTAAACAGAAACAAGTTCCTGCTGGTGAGAAATTCCTGCATCGCGCGCCCTCTTGGATCCGTCTCTCGATAGCCCCACCACGAAGAATGACAATTTGCGTCCGCACAGAAGATAATGTCGATACCTGGTGCTGACTCGCAAAGATCATCCATCTCCTCTATGGCTTCGTCTACTTCTTCGTACGGAGAAATGTATACACTAGCAATTATAAGTTCACGTCCCGGCAGACTTATCTGAACAGCTACCAGGTGGCGGCCGATCTTGTACGTGGCCGGTCTAATATGAGTCGATGGGACCAATATAGCACTTTTGCATAGTTGCGCCGTCCACGACTGCCATGATTGTGGAATACCACGTAAAAGACCTCTATTTTGCCATGGTTCTTGAAGTAGAACCACATCTACTGACTGTGCTCTTACGAAAGCCTCCATATGTTCGATACAGATTTTAGCTTTGTCTGCATTTAATTGGAGGAGACGAAGTCCGTGTCTTACTTGGTTGTTTTTTGCCGAATGTGACGTCATCAGTTTCGTGTTAATTCACTGCCTAGATTCAGGCCCATAGTTAGTAACTTACTGTTACACCTTTCTTTTCGACCATCACGCCTTACCAATCTCTGCGTCGCTGATTAAATAACTGGCGAGTCGACTGCAGACCTATTGTGAGGAGAAAACTGGGACATTCTCTGCTCCTCGACCTGTGGTCCGTGTTAAAGCGGAGGTCTTGCGCCATGTTCATGAGCACACAGTCAACACATCTGCCCGTTCTGTCCATATGAGTGTTGATCGGTTGAGTATACCCGGTCATCTGCATTCGTCTCGTCGATACGCCTCGTATATTTTGCCAGTTTCGATGGCGATGGCGTCCGAGTTCACGTGTGTCAACATATACCCGCCTTTCCTCACGTACTACTCCTTGTGAGAGATGGTATTTTCTTCGTCGTTGGTCTTGTCGAAAGTGTTCTCTCGCTGTACCCAGTGTACTGTCCCTATAGTCGGAAGTATAATGGTCAGACGTAATGTGTTTCCGTCGGTGTGGTGGATAACAGTCACGCCCATGAGGATCATAATCAGACCTCCTGACATTTCTTTCAGCATCAAAATTGGGAGGGTTTGTGGCCTTCCTACTTGACGGCTGAGCCAACTGCTCTTCTGCGTGTTGTACCTGACTACGTCTATATACCTTGAAAGAGTCTAATTTCGCCGCACCGCTGCTAGTGTTGGTTAGGTAGCTCATTCGCTGGTGACGAGCCTGGTGGGTTTCTGTTGCGTAAGTGTTTTTGCCATGCCGACTATTTTTACTGCCCTGAAGTTCTTCTCTCAGTTGCTTACGGCTATGTGTTGTTGTTACGGTATCAGTCCCTTTTATAGTTCGGTCATAGTCTTCACATCGTTCAGCCCAGGAGAGTGGGTTAGATTGTCTCTTTTCGTTCACGTCATGCGATGAAATTACCTCGGCTTGTACATCTGATTCCACTGGGTTTGACAAGTGTAGCGAGGAGATGTCCACGCCCTTAGTCCTTTCAGGTGCAAGCCGCCTGCCCGATAATATTTGATATTTGGACCACTTTTGGCCACTGTCCCCCATTTTTACAACTTCTGCCCACGTTCTCTTTAATCCGAGGGACGAAGGTGACAACACTTTTTCTGCTGGAAGCGCAGTGCTATTCTTCAGTTGTTTATTCGAATGCAGTTGTGGCCAGGCGTCCACCTTTTCAATTTCTATCGAAAGACTGTTCGTTTGCCTAGACCTGTCAATTTTGACTTTACGTTGTCTCTGAGGTTTGGGAGGTTCCCAAGGTAAAGTGGTTTCGTTGTTCCAGCTATCCTCAACGTAAAATATCGAGGTTGGCAGTTGAGAGGATACACGCTCTTGGTCAAGAGAGGGATACATGCACTTAGCATGATCTCTCACTGTCTTCGCTAACCTATGTCATACCAGTGCTTTCAGTATTTGTGCTATGGTCATCATACCACTACTACTAAACTACACATGTACCTCGTCCATGTTTCTCTGCGGAACCTCTAACGAATTGGTACATGCGGAAATGTGCGTGTACGTATAGTGAAACCTGACGTGAAGTTTGTTTCTGTATAATGCTTGTTATGTGTAGTGTTGCCATCTGCCACCAGTTTTTCTAACTATGAGTGAAGTGTAATGATTGAGTAATTAATCGTTGTAGACCTGTTGCTCTCCGTGGCGAGACTTTTTAATGGGGAGATCGGCTCGCATTTGCGCCTCAAAGTTGGGAACCACAGGAAACCAACTTCAGCCAACCACCACTATGGCGACGGTGGGGTTCGAACCCGGATCTTCGCGATGCGAGTCTGTCATTATGACCACTCGACCACCACAGCGGCTGGTCATCATACCGCACACTGTAAAGGACCGGAGAAATGTGTGAAGTGTGGCGTAGAGGGATACAGAAGACGGGTGACTGTCAGGGAGAGGCAAGCTGCCTGAATTGTAAGGAGTGTAGGAAGAAGGTGCATCATCGTGCTACCACATACGCTTGCCCTATATATGAGAGAACTGTGTTGAGGATGCATGGTAGAAACTAAGAGAGGGTTTGTATTTTAATTTTTAACTTTGATGTAATGGTCGTGTCCGGGCCATGTAACATCTGTAAGGCCCGGGGTGCAGCAAATAACACTTGTGACATCGAAATGAACCTTGCAGGTCATCAAGAAAGGCACCCTCCCAGGCCATCTAGGGGAAAGTGAGTCAGCCTCTCGTCTGGGGGAATGGTGGCGCAGCGTCTGATACTGAGTTGGGACAAGGTAAACACTATTAGCTTACTAAAGGGCTAGTGTTGAAGCAACCCAGCCGAAGGTGTCCTCCCATCCATTTGTTTCGATTTGCTCATTTTTGTTTGAGGAAAAAGATAAGCTTCTAAAATATTCACTGTTCAGTTTTGTGCTACGAGTCTTGCACTGAAAGAACGGTTTTTTTTTTGGGGGGGGGGATTTGTGCTCTGACAAAATACTACTACACCACATATGTACCTCATCCATATTTCCCTAGGGAACCTTTAACGAATTGGTACTTGTTGGAATGCGTGTATTCCTGAACCTTACATTTTACATAAGTTTTGTTTCTGTGTAATGCTTGTTATACTGCTGCTATCTATTTTTCAAACTATGAATGAAGTGTAATGATTGAACATTTCGACCATTGCTTGCTGTGGTGAGACTTTTTAATGGGGAGATTGGCTCACATTCACACTTCAAAGTTGAGAACTGCAGAAAACCAACTTCAGCCAACTGCTACTGTGGCACTGGTGGGATTTGAACCTAGGTCCCCGCAATGCCAATCTGTAACTATGACCACTCAACTACCACAGTGGCCAGAAAATATATATGCTAATTTTCTTTAAATTTATTTTCTATTAGCTGAATCTTTCATTTTACATGAAACAGAAAAAGAAGTAAAAATACATCTGGAAAAAAATTCAGAGGTGGACATGAGTTAATCAGACTGGAATGACAGCAATTCGGATGATGATTGGCACTAAAATTCACTTCATGACTTGGCTGTTTTATGTTTGTTAGCACATACAGCCATATCAACAAAAGTATTCATCAGCCAAAGCAGAAAAATCTGGAAAACAATTTTGTTAGCCAAAAAATTTGTAAGCCAAGATGTTTCTTAGCTAAGATATGACTACTTCCAATAAGCATAAAACGAAGAATTTGATTGAAATTTTATTCAAAAACAAAACAATCCAAGAATAAATATAAGTAGATATAATAATGTATATATATGGCAACAACAGGTTGACTAATCATGTAAGTGTATATAAGAAGATTAAATGGACCAAATAAGTTTCAAAAGCTGTTTCTCGGTGAACTAATGCGCTAGCAAAAATAATGAGGTATTTCTCTAAATATATTATAATACCTTTTTCCCAACTTTTGGTCCATAGCTAAGCAGAACGACTATCATTTGGAAAAAAAAATCACAGCTTGTTTCACCTACCATTAAAAACAAAAAGTAACACAAAAATAAATCTTTTTCAAAGTACATTTTTCTAAGAAAAAGTAATGGATGAAAAACACAAGTTAAATTGGCACAAAAAAGGTCGCATACAATATTCGCATGGCTTCACAAAATATTACATCGAAACAAAGAAAAAAATCATACTTCCTGCACTTGAAAAAAAAGGATACGTGACAAAAATTCGAATTTATATGTGACAGTAAAAGTCTGAAAAACACTTGTATTTTGGTTTTCATTTCAGACTTTTACCAAGCCTGTTTTTAATGAATTCATTAGTCATCATGAACTTATTAAATTCCTGATAAGTAATAATTATCATGAAAGGTTAAGTAGTTGATTTAAAGTTTATATACTGTTTGGAGTAAATTTAATTCATTAATTTACCACAAACAGTGAAAGCCTGTTTTTAACGAAGACCTACTAAATAATTATATTAATTTATTAATGAGCATCGGAAACTAATAAGGTGGTGATGGTTAATTGATTCATTTTTTAATTATTAAGTAATTGATAAGCGGCTTTAACTAATAAGTTCATGACACAAAGATAAATCCAGGAAAGAAAATTCAACTGCCCTTGTGGAAATTGAACCAACGTCTACTCACATTCCGGGTGAGTGCACTAGACTACTACCTAACCCTATATGCACCTTGTACACATTCCTCTATGGAATCTCTTAATGAAGTGGTGCATGTCGGAATGTGTGTTCTGAATATATGTGTGGCCCAAATGTATTTATGTATTGTTAGAATTGTGTTCCCGCTGGTGCGTGCAATCGATCTTCCATATTTTGAAGTTAAAATGGTGAATGCTTGAATTTTCATGTTATGTTAATATTGTGTTGTAGGTCTGCCTGCTCTCTGTGGAGAGACTTTTTAAATGGGAGACTGGCTCGCATTCACGACTCAAAGTTGCAAAACCGCACAAAACCAACTTTGGTGGACCACCACTGTACATCATTGGGGTTTAGACCACTCACTATACTATAAAGGCAATGAATTTTCTTTCCTTAGAGCTCATGTGTGCTAAACGGGTCCATACATAGACAACCAGCCCTAACTCAGATCAAAGCTCACATTGCTTACACTGCCAGTAGATGTATGGTCCCATTTAGCTCCCGCGAGCTTTAAGGAAAGAAGATTTGTTGCCTTTGTAGTCTAGGGCAGTGGTACTGGGATACTTCGAGGGAGCCACGGAAGAAAATGGAGAAAGGGGCCATGACAGGTGGTTTGGGCGGGCTGAGAAGAAAAATTAAGGTGTGAACAAATAAAACTTTTATATAAGTGACTATACATTACAGAATCAAACAAAACCACCCATAAAACCAGGGCCGCCTTAGGCCACCCTGGCCTCACCGCATACATTTTGCAGCAGATTCGCTAGGATGGGGTTTTTCACAGACCCCTCGTCTCTTAAATTTATTTGTGAAAACAAAAATGTGATGAAAACCATATCAGGCCCCGGGCTACAGCTCTATCAGTCCCCCCTCTTATGAGGTGTCATGGCCGGGGGGTCTCATGTCATATTTTGTATAGTACAATAAATTTTAAAAATAAGCAAGAAATATGTAGGCTGTTTATTTCCAGCTAAGTATGGGACTACCATAGCATCACTTTGCCTAGGGGGCTCATGATGTTGAGACGGCCCTGAATAGAACTCGGCCTAGCGGAGAGCTCAATAAATTCTAGGCCAGTGGTCTGAAGGCCAATCTTATTTGCAAAATTTTCGTTCAGTATAAATTCACTGAAAAATCAATTCAATACGTATAAAGGATCTTGCTTCTAGATGAGGGTCGAAGACTGGGTAAGACAGGGGGAGCCACGAGAAAAAATATGGTTCAAAGGGAAGCCATGGGCAAAAAAAGGTTAAGAAACACTGGTCTAGGGCACTCACCTGGACAGTGAGAGGGCCTGTTTTCGATTCCCAGTTGAATTTTATTTCTTGGATTCAGCTTCACATCAGTCAGCTGTTGATCCCTTATATATATCTTGATAGTAATAGCAGAGAGTGACATCATCCTGAGATAAGTTCATGATATCACTGTCCTATAGAATGCCACTACTAATAATTTAAAACAGGCTTTAACTTTTGTGAAAAATTCCATAATGAAAACGTTTACATGTGTATTCCAGGCTTTTACCAACTCACCTGAGTAAAACCTAGGTTTTATCAGAAAAATTCTTTGGGGGTTTAACTATAACATATATAAATCATTTAAAGCAAGAACTCAGACGCAAATATGAAAATTAAAATGTTCATTCTTAAACCTTTTTACGGGTCCCTGCCTTGTAGAAAACTTACACCTTCCATCCCCTTCAGATAATCTGTATATTATTAAGAAATGGCTCCCAACCTGTGGTACTTGCACCCCTAGGGTTATGTGACGGCCATTCAGGGATACATCGAAAATAATCAACATAATAAATTGAGCATAGCAGTCTAGAGAGCACACACTCGCCTTCAACTGTGCAAATCTGGGTTTGTATCCTGATTCGGGCATGGATGTCTACTAGCACCAACAAATCCCTAGACAGATCTCTTGGAAATACATGAAGATCACATTATTATAAAATGAGAAAAAATTATTAAAGTTATAGAAAAAATAACAAAGCACATATTATGTTCAGTACACTATGTGAAACGTATTTCATATGTATTTCTAGGGATACAACATTCTCCTATGCATTTCAAAAGGTATATATGGGTAAAAAAAGTAAGGAAGCATTTCAACATGCCTTTCATGAGTTCCTGTGGGTAATAAGGGTTGCTCCCACACAATTCTATTCTAAGGGTATACAAGCCTAGGGATTAAGTAAATCTACATTATTTCAAGGCTATGCATTTGATTCACACAACTTTCTAGGGGTAAACAAGAATTTAAGCATTTCCAAGGGAACCACTGCCGTAGAGTATTTGCTAGCTCACCACCCCCGTTAAAGAACTACTGCATTGGAATAATACATACGCCGGAATTACACTATAAACGTTTGATAAAAAATCTTCCACAAAACTTGAAAAATGCAGCCATTTGTTATATTCGAGCAAATGCAATTGGATACGCTTATTGCTTATTCATTGCATTTTTCGTTTTACAAAAGAACTTTCCTAAAACTTCCATAGTGTAATGCCAGCAATAGAGAGAAATCTTTTTTAGTCATTTCCCAAATACGTTTTATACACTCGTACAATTTGTAAGATTGGGACAGCTTCACACCGGGACATGTCAGTGATTTATTTTCCTATTTACATCCTAACAAAGCTACAAGCCTAAAACGTATTTCTAACGGCAAATGTGAATGGAAAAAATTGAGCATTTCATTTTATACTTTCTTTAAAGAAGAATATTGCTTCAACAAATATTTTGAGCAAATTATTACGTAGATGTATAATGCACCTATTGACAAAAAGGAAATTTAAGGAATATTAGAAATGTAAAATTTTGATAGCTCATGGGTATATAGGTTACGATAAAAGCCTATAAATTGGATTTAACAAGACAAACAGGTAACAAAAAAGTTTGAAAAATGCTCATGAACATTCCTATTTTGGACTTTCACCTGCTCACTTCAGTAAACTTAACTTTGATAAACTGTTCCCAGGACTTTTACAGTAATTTAAATGCCGAAGGTCAGTATAATAATGTGACTGTCCCAAGGGAAACCTCAACCTATAGACAAGGTTCTTGCGTATTAAAACACATCCCCTAAACCAGAAGTGGATTTTTTTAGCAAATATGCGAGGTTTGTTCAAAAAGTATCCAACCATAATGTTTTGTATGTAAACCAATGAATAGTTAGGGAGGCATGGTTTTGTGCACATATGTAGGTGATCCTAATGTGCATGCTTAAATGCTTAAATTTTTTCCTGCCTACAGAAGCTGCCAGTCACTGGCTGACGAATGAGGAAGCAGTGTTCACCAATATGCATCAAGACACTTGATTCACGCATCAAAATTTTTTTCCTCTGAATTCGAGTGAGGAATAAAAATACTCCAAATTTTAGATAATTTTTTTCGATTGTGTTATTTCTCACTGCTTAATAAAAAAAAAACCTTAACATTTTGGAGAGAATGTATATGTAAATAACATTATATTTTCAAATAACATTGTGAGGAAGTGTGAGTGCTGTGGAATTGTTGTTTTTGACAAAATTTCAGGAAAAAACTTGAACAATGCCACAGCATTAAATTTTGCGTAAAGCTTGGTGATACCTGAGTGGAAACAATCCTAAGATTCAACAGACCTTCAAAGATGAAGAAATGTGCACCACACCAATAAAGGAATGGTACAACTGCTTCAAAGATGGTGAACATCAATGGTGAGTGAAACACGCTCTGGTAGGCCCTCAACATCCAGAATGAGATTCTCATTGACCAAGTGAAGACTGGTGATGCAGAATCATCAAATCATGATCAGAGAACTTACAGACAAGGCAAGCATTAGCATTTGGATCTGTTCATTCCATTTTGACTGACAATTTGGTCTTCACAAGATGAAATGAAGACGGTCAGCATGACTTTGACCGTCTTCTTCAACTTCAGTGGTGTGATTCATCACGAGTACGCACCACATGACACAACCATCACCAAAAATTACAACCAAGATGTTCTGCATCACAATTGGCAGCACCATCACGATTAATGCAGCAGCGTTGCTCAAGTTTTTCTTACCATTTTGTCAAAAACAAAAATGCAACATGCTGCTCACTTACTTTCTCACTCAGCGGAGGTCTGCCAGTGACAGCTTCTGCAGGCAGGGAAAGTTCAAGCATGTGCACCAAACCACACTTTCCTAACTTTATCGGTTCATAAAGTAATTAAATACAGGGTTCATGGGCTTTTCAATCATGAAAACAGAACCTGAAAGTATTTTAGCAACTTTTGATTCACAAATCCAATTGAAAATTCATACCTCATAAATGATCAGCTCCATTACACATTACAGAAGTGAAATCTTCGCAATCTAAAATAAGATTGATTTAAAGCCAAGGCTTTCTGATTGCAAATCGTTATTTGTACAGTTTATTGCAATAGTAATAAGGCTGAACATATAGGGCACTGTAGCCCAGGTCCATAGGTAGGTGTGTCCGGTCTTAAAAGGTCAACGCCCAGGTCCTTAAGATATTCGCCTGAAGTACCAAAGAATGTTTAGAGGTGTCTCGAGATTGATATCCAATTAGTCCTTGTCAGAAACTTTCCTGACCTATGGGTACCACAGAAAAAGATTGCTCCAGCAGTTTTCCATTGTATCTCTGATAATTCAGGGTAGTCTGTGTCTCGTTTACTTTGGATTATCAAGACTCTACTGTACCATAACAGTGGGCTACTTTACACCATTTTTACCCACATCGAGGGGTTAACATACTAACCTCTCAATGAGTATGAAAAAAGGCTGCCATTCGGGATCAGCAATAAATTGTAGGTCAAGGTCCTTGTGTGCAGAAAATGACAGTGGTGCGATAAAACTAGTCAAATGAGCTGAACATATAGGAGTGGGCAGAAAGTCCTACAAACTTTAAAAATTCATTTTAAAAAAAGTATTATAATGGAGCATTAGTTGGAATCTGTATTGTTAGCACAGGGGAAATCTTTTTCTTTCAACCAAGGAAAAAAAAGTTACAAAAACTGTCTGTAGGTGGCATTGGCATAAGAAAGATAACTGATAAATACATTTGAACCTCTATTTAAAGGGCACCTCTATTAAAGGGTCCAGATCATTCTGTATTGAGATTATTCCTGATCCATGTCAATTTGGATAGGAACCAATTCATCGCTGAATAAGTAGGGACACCTCTATTTAAGAGGCAAAAAGTCTGTATCCAGGGGTGTCCCTTATTGAGAGGTTTCATTGTATACATCTGACAGTGAAAATGATCTTGGCTCTGCTTATGATGGCAAATATTACTACTTCAAATGTTTGTGCCCAACAAAACTTTTTATAGCAAACTTAGGTTTTACAGAAAGCGAATTAGGACCAGATATATATGCACACAAAATTTTCCAGCATGCACCAATTTATTAAAAATTCTGAAGAGCAATGTTTGCAAGGTGTATATATATAGTAACAGTATTGTGTTTTTTGGGGTGGCTAAGCCACCTAATGGTGATTTTTGTAACCTTTTCTCTAAAAAAATTTACAGAAAATAACTTTGCTAACAACATTTTGAAACACATATTTTTCTACATTTTCCTTTATACTACATAAATTATTTTAACTTTTCCCAGATTTTCTCTACCCACCCAGTAATATTTTTGTTTCACCAGAAATCGAAATATTTTAATGCATTATAATTTTTTTATAAGACAACAGTAATCAGGACTGGAAAAAAATAATTAATTAAAAATTAGGTACAAGTTTATCCCCTTCAGCTGTTGGTATGATAATATTGCATTGTTCTCAGACCAAAAATTCAGCACTTATAAATAAAAATATTTTTTTTTGAGCAGATGAACAATTTTTTTTAGTTTCCATGGCGACTAGGAACCTTTGATTTTTTTCTTCTACCCTCTATACTAACACCTCAATTAAGAGCACATTAAAAGTATCTGAAACCATGTTCATCAAATACAGGACACAAAAAAACCAGGATGAAATACTGAAATACACACACACATTACATATAATTTCATAAACAAGACGACTTGAATAAGAACATAGAGTTGATAAAATTTCCTTAGCAAAAACACTTTTGTACATCAATGAACATATATTGATTTATAGCGATGCAAGTCCATAATGAATAAAATTGAATCAGAATTGAAAAGCAGCATTCAAAAATATTAAAGTATACAGGAAAGTAAAAAATTATCTACACTTTTGCCGTGACTTTTCTTTAGGTTTGTCACACTGCCTTCTGTGTTTAACAGACTGCACCCATTGTTGTCACATTATTAAGATTTGACCTCGATAGTATGATTTTTATTGCTTCCTCGATATATACATGACCATTCTTCCAGAAGTGCACTAGTGAGGAGGAGGAACAAAGAGTAATTATGTAATTTCTATGGTTATAAGTTATGCCTGGAGGCTGAAAGTTGTTGGAGAAATAGCACAACACAGGGGCAGTATTCTACCATGTATGAATAGGAAAAGTTTGAAAGTGCCTACACTTGTGCGAATAAATTAAAAAAAAGTGCAGATAATTTCATACTTCCCCTTGTACTTTTCAACAATATAAGACAAATCAGAGAATATATAAATAATAGTTGCATTATTGTAGCTATAATTTTTAGTGAGATAAAAATAATGTCTCATGGCACATTCTGTTCATGGACAACTTCAAAAAAAAAAAAAAAAAAAATTCTCATATCCCTTAATGCAATCCTAGTTTGACACAATAATAACATTATAAAAAATAATGACAACTACATTCGTACATGTAATATTGGTCATTAAAAAATATCCTAAATGTAAGGCTCACTTTTTTGCATCACTAGCATGGCAGTAGAAAATTTTCAATCTTGTAAATAATGCACTAAAAACTCAACTAGAAACGTCTAAACCCACTTCTTTAATCACAACATCCTACTAGCATCTATATTTGTGTTTTGACTAGAGTATATTAAGGCACTATTTTGCAAAAAATAAAAAATAACTTCCCAACACATTTTGTTCACATTTTACACTAAATTACAAAAGATTGTACTTAATACTCATTCAAAAATACATGTAATTATGTGTTTTGCTTTTTATATCCAGTCATTTTGGTGTTGAAAATCGGAACTGGTGGTGGGTATATTTGAAGCTTTAAGGAATGCATGCTTTTCCCTATTTCTCTTGAACTGACGGATTAAAATTTGTAACTGAACAGAATTCTTTTAATGATTAAAACAGAATTACATCCCCGTGACAACCAACTTATTATAAACACTCATGAAAAAATTTGAAGGTTAATCACAAATAGAGCCCAATATGTTCAGACACAGTGACCAAATGGTGATCAAACAGAAAATCTACAAGACAGCTATAGACTTCATACCCTCTATCAGAGTGATTGACCTCACAAATACATGTTTATGACCAGGTGATGGGTAACTTAACATACTTTAACACTACATTTCTTTTTTTATTAGGAAAAGTATTACTAGCATCATTTCTTGAAAACAAAACATGGTATGTTAGAAGAAAAGTTCTCAAGAGGCAAAAGGCTGTTGTCAATGAGTTAATCTTTTACAACATTTTCTCCCAACTCTAGCAGTTGGCGTGTAGGATCTTACATGATCTTGAACTGGGTTTTATGCAGGAAATAAATAATTTTACGATCATCATATTGCAAGACAGAACATATTTAGTTCCCAAAGATTAATGGTGTGTGAAAATTCATGGAATAGTAGTCCGATCCTTAATATTTGCTAAATAAAAAGTACAAACTAATTTTCATCGAAATGACTAGAATTTTTTTCTTTTCATGTGATAAATTCTACAATGCTGCTTTGAGAAAAAAGATGAGAGGGTAAAATATTTGCTATTTCATAATTTGTTGATAGGATAACAGTGACTAGTTTAAATATGCTGTAACCAATCTCTTCAAAAATACTGAACAACAAAAACAGCAAACTTAACATAAGCATAAATATTTTTTTCACTGAGTACATATATCGCAGCTTCTGAACATTCATATATGTGCAAATATTTCTTACTCTTACTTCAGAAAACTATAAAAGTAAGGCTACTGCACACAGTCACTAGTTCCCCCCCCCCCCCACTTAAAGCAACACTGCTTTCTTGAAAAAACATCACAGCAATTTAGTAAATAGCCTTTGTATTCTAAGTGTTATGATTGCAGTTACATGGCAAAATTTCCTATATAAAAAGTGTATTAAATTTGATAAATATAATTCAATGAATAATTTTTTTTTCTGTCAAAAATGAAAATATATGTACATATATTAATATAGGAAGTTTGTAATCATTCAAAACATGAACTATATAAAGGCCACGAAAAGACAAAGGAAATGAAGTTAAGCAGCTGATTCGTCAGCACTTATCACTGCTAAGACTTAGTTCTTCTAATTCATCAATGGCATCACAAGGACATGGACAGTTATAGAATTCTTCTTTTTCTTGATTTAGCCGAGTTTTAACCTGAAGAGGGACAAAAAATATGTTTATAGCTGACTACCATGCATAAGTTTGGTTGCTTATAAGCTGACCCCATAAAATAACAACAGTTTAGAGAAAAATATACATTTATAGCATATAAAAGTTAACAGTGAAAAATAATCTAAATCCTCAAAATATTTCTCCTCTTCACAATTATTTGGCTGACACTTTACCAGTTAGCAATGACATTTTCTACCCTGCCAACGGCCACTGTGCGGGTCAAGATAAAAGATATACTACCTTTTGTCTGCTGAATATATAGAGGTGTTTGCAAGAAACAAACTGATGTCCTCTTCTCTTATCAGGATGAATATTTTTCAGGAACACTTTTCCCCGCAGCAGTGTTTTAATAGGTGAGCTCACCCAGTCACTGCCTGAGGGGCCTCTTGTTCAATACAGTTGAAAACTTCAGTTGATTTTGCATAGTCATTACCAGCAATTGAGTCCAACTTGTCGGGCGCCTCAGTGCATTGCTCCAGAAGGGAATGATGCTGTTGAGATATTGCTCCCTCTGATTCCACATGCCGGATGGCACTGACTTTGCTGGTCACATTCAACTCAGGAATAAAAATTTTAACACCCTCGATACAGGATGGGGGCAAGGGTGTGTACGATTGGAAGTTTTCTCTTAAAAAATTGACCAGTGTATAAGCTGACGAAGCAAATATAGGGACAAGTTTTTGAACAAATCAAGATATCTACAAAGCAAATCTTAATGTGTTGAAAACAAAATGTAGTCGACACATTTGTTTTATTTGTTTAGGTTTGAACAATTAGTTCATAAAATCAAAATACTACAAATGCGAAAAACATCCAATTCATGCACTTTTAAATTACATGAATGCCCCCATTTGCATCACAGCTTTAAATACACACCTCACTTTATAAATCTGACATGTGCTCATTTCACATTCGGTCGGTATTACCATTCATTGATAATGAAAACTGGTTTTTTATGTAACAGCACTATATGAACTTCAGAGATACATGACGAAGAAAATATAAAAACTACAGTATTTGAGCGTGTTTAAATTAGTTGGACATAGTATAATTATATACCCTCCAAGTATTTTTCTTTACTTCCAAAAACAATTCTAGTTTTGGTGATAAGGAGACAATAAAATTTCACAGATATTGCACTTGTAAATGCAAATGGGATTATATGAAATGAAAAATAATCATGTAGGTACTTCCGCATATTTATTTGGTCAAAAATACTTACTTCGTCTGTCAGTAAGAGTATGCGACCATCAATCAACGGGCTCAACTTGCACTGCTCTCGTTCTACTTTATCCACAGACAACGGATAATAGTTATGGACCTGAAACGATTCCATACTGACACGTCTGGCGAAAACAGGTTTCACGCCTTCTTCTATCAACCTCACAGCACTATGCCTGAAAAATGAAATGAGATACATACAAAATTTGTAATTTTAATAAACAGCAAGGTACCAACCTCTGGCACAAAACCCACGGGCTTCATGCGCCCACCAAAGGAACTGTTGGTGGCCCATGACATCACAATAATATAAAAAAAATACTGTTTTTGTTTTAATTTTAAAAAATGTTCGGATAATTTTTTTACATAAAAATTATGAAGAATTCATATGAAGTATGAAGGGTTCATACAAAATTTCCTAAATAAAAATTAAGGACTTTTTAAGGAGTCATGGCAAACTTCATAACTTTTACAGCAATAAGAAGGGGGCCGGGCACATATGCAAATTTATTTTTTATTTGCCAAATTTTCCCTCTTCTCAAAAATATAGACATAGAAATGGTTCAAAAACTACAATTTTTGATTTGTTACCCAGCATCATAAGAATTCATAAAATAATCAATCTACATACATACTTTTCTGTTGTCACCAAAGTATTCTAAAACTTTAAAATTTCGGTCAAAAATATAACTCTTACCACAACATCACATAAATTACAAAAATTCTAAAAGTGATATTCATTCCCTTCCCCCAATTATTCAAAATAAAATCCACAGCTGACAAAGATTTTTCTTGAAAAATTATATTTACAGCAACTCTTTATTCATCTCTCGCTCAAAGTGGATCAACACGTACGCAAATTCTTTAAAATTAAGTTTTTCAATTTTCCTTCTTGTTTTTCAGTTGTACTCAGAAAGAAATTGTTGCAAAATGAGAGCAAATTTCAGGACATTCAACACGATGTTTGGCGATTTAGCACTCATTATTTGGCGACATTGGCGATTTAACACTCGTTATTTGGCGACATTTACAAATTAACTCATAATTCGGCGGACTAGCTCTTATTCATGAAATGAATTTTTTCCCCCACGAAACATCAGAATTTGACGCAATGATGATCGACCATAGTAATTTCTGCTGCTTGCAGTGGCGACTTTTTCTTTTTTTGAAGACGGAAACCGCGGTCGGTTGTTGAGAAACACTGGATTAGAGTAAACCATCTTCAGTTGTACGATCAGGGATATGATCAGGATTTCACGATGAAAAGCCGGATGAGGAGCCGATAATTTGGATAAGGAGCTGCAGTTACCACAATCCGATTTTCGCGGACAAAATTGAGAGCGCGGGAAAGTCTACTTTTTTTTAAAAAAGCTGGAAGGATTTTTTTTAAGGGCCCTTAAAAAGGAAATGAAAATTAATGACTTTTTAAGGAATTTTTAATCACCGTACGAACCCTGGCTGTGCTATTTGAATCATTTTTTAATGTTATCCTTCAAGGTGAAAATTTTTTAACGAATAAACAGTTGGAAGGAATTTAGAATAATATAATTTAGAATAAATATATTTCATTCTCCCCCCTCTCCTCTTCACATCCAGGAGCCGGGCTACTATGATAGAATTTTTAGTGGATCCCACTCTAATATTTCTCATTGGAGCCTTTGATGGAACTTCAAATAATTACATGAAAGGAAATATTTTATTTCATGGCCCCCCCCCCCCTCTCTTCCTGAAACTGGGCCCCTTGGTAAGATCTGCTAGGGTCAAACTAATGAAAATTCTATATTTTTTTTAATGTTATAACTTCAACCAAATACATTCACAAATTTTGAAAAAATTCTAACGTCTAATGATGCTTTCATTTCATGTCAATAGGTGTGTATGACTTGGACAGTATCATGGGATCAGACCAGAATCGTGTGAATTTGCTGAACACCCAAGAAGAGTGAGGACTGGAGCTTGCATTGATTGTAACTACTGATCAATGACGAAACAAATAATCTATCCCAAGAAAACCTGGAATGATATGTCATCCACGGGACTTGCCTCTTGCCATATTGCAACCAACCAAGTCGAGATGTTTGTGGGGGACATAGACAGAGTGTGTGTTGTGGGACATTTATTCACAGTAAATGTGAGTGATAATGTTCCTGCATATTTTGAAAGTACAGTTGAACCCCGTTATAGCACCCCCTGTTGTAGTGCCAACCCCGCTTGCTGCCAGAAATTTTCAGTGAACACATCTTCTATTGGGATTATAATGTAATGTAGAACTAAAATAATTTCAAAGGTAAGTGTAAAATATGTGTCTCATTTATAACGTTATTAAGTTTAACGATTAAGTTTTATATCAAGAAATATTCAAGTAATATTGTACAGTTTTTAAAATTTCATGAATTTTCTCTCAAAATTGAATGCATTGAAATATTTATAGAATAATAACCAATAAGATTAACAAATTTCTCGACACATAACACAACTTAAAATATTCAAGTGATTATTATATTGTTGATACCAACGTGGGAGTAGTGTATAATCATATAGTATTAAATAGAATTTTTCCCCATGTCTATAAATTTGGTCAGATACATATTTTACCTGTCTTGAACATATATGGCTCATTGTTTCATAATGTAATTCTCAAAACTGATCCACGTTTGGATGTTATTGGCTTTATTGTTGTAGCCATTGCAACTGATAATTAATTGCATTACTAAATAGTGGGTTTGTCTATTAGTTCCCAAATAAATTTCCATGTTCATCCTCGCCCTTCAATATACAGGGCCAGATCATTTTTTCCCTGATAGTGCATCTGATTAAAAATATCAGAAAAGCTGGCTGTATTAAACAATTATGTTTTTTCATAAATAGAATTCCGCCCCGCCTATAAATTTTGTGAGGTTCATGTTTTGCTCTTCTTGAACATAGATCACGCATTGCTTCATAATATAATTCTCAAAATTAATCTACATTTGTCAGTGATTGGTACAAAAGGTACATTTTCGAAGTAGACTTGCAATGCGTTATGATCAACAACTTTGGGTTCTTTAGAAATTACAAAATACTGTGTTGATGAATTGGGTTTTCCATGTTTTAACTGGAAAATATATACAAATACTTATTCAAAAGCCAGGTTTAGGAAATATGGACGGATACTAACAATATTTCTTTGAGGTAAGTTTTAATATGTGGGAGGGGTAATTCTGTGGAGTTTTTTCTAACGTATTTCTAAAGAACCGTTGAATAAAAATACACTTTTAAAGAAAAATGATAGTCAATAAATTTCATGCAAAAAGGAAAGTGGTGACATTTTCAAAAAAAAAACCACTATTTTTTATTTTTATTACTTGAATCTACAGATATGAGGTGAGAATATTCTCCTGGATGTAAAAATTGGAGAATAATCATAATTGATTTTTCTTTTAAATTAAATTTTTTTACTAATTTTGTTTATATTGTGAAATATAAATCAGTTTTCATTGCCTGAAACATTTACAACAAACAATTTTTGGTATAATCAACCCCCAATGACAACTTTTAGTTCGAGAATATTCTCAGATCATGAGAGGTTTTAAAATTTTGGTTATATAAAGATTTCAGAAACCTTTAGATTAAAACCTTAAAAAATTATTTTGAAATAAACCAAAAGTTGATTGTAAAGGAAGCTATTCTTATACAACCACTTTCATTCTAAGAAGATACAGAACTGTTGTTTTCTTCAATGCACATATGCTTAAATTCTGTATCACTCACAGTTCTTTTAAAAGTTGTGCAATTCAGCCCTGTTGGTTTCATTTTCTTGCTTCAAAACATTAATATTTGTGGTCTGCAAACTTCAACATTCCCATCTTCTTCACGGGAAGAGAGACGGCAACGGAGAATATTCTCTCAAAGGACTACTATTATAAATTACTAGAGAATATTTTATCAAAAATAATTATTATTCTCAAGTTATTTATCAAGATTATTTATTATAATACATGTTATTACGTATATTCTTGATACTCTCTGGAAAGATTTTGGTAACTGAAGAATATTCTCTGCAAGCACTATTAATAACTTCAAAATAATTATTTTCTATATGAATATTCCCCAGTAATTTATGAAAGTAGTCCTTACAGAGAATGTTCTCAAGGATATTATATGTAACTATATTATAAATAACAGAATATTCTCATCAAGAACTTATAAGTCTCAAGTTATTTATTATATTTATTTCATGAAAAATTCCTTTTACATATTTATTTTTTTTATAAATGACTGAAATATATTGTATGTGTGATGAAAAATAAAGGATATTATATAGTTGAATTGGTCTCTATTTTCTTTTGGTATTCAATGGATATTTTTTTGTTTAAAATCAACAGAAATTAAGTTCTGAAAAATGCTCATAATGCTCTTGGCATAGCTGCCAACTTTTGAAAATGAAAATTCTGGAGATTTTCACGCGAACCCGTATTTTATGCTAAAACCACTCCCTCATATATACAAAAGAGATTTTTCCAAAGAAAATAGGGATTTCCCGCACATAAAAGTTGAAGAATAGGGAGTAAAATCCCTATGCAGAAACAAGTGAAATTGGAGACCAAACTTCAAAATGGTGATCTAAAAAAAAAAATATTGTGTTCAATTAGAAACGCTGTGAACAAACATTCTGCACGAATGACCCCAAAATCATCGGAAGATGAAGGGGGAAAAAAAGCATCAATTTTTGAAGAACACTGACGTTTTGTGACATTTGCTTGATGTTTTGTTTTTTTTTCATTTCACATGAGTGATGATGGCAGTCTTTCCATGACCGATGTTTATGTCCGTAACACAACTTGTACAAAAAGGAATAGTCGGCTCTTTTCTGGAACGTTTGATGAAAGAAAATTCAAAAATCAGAGGGTTTGTAAAATAGGGAATTTCCCCATTTACGACGTTTGACGTCATTTCGAAAGGAGAAAAAAAGAGGCTTCATGCCCCACAAGAAATTCCTTAGGGATTGTTTTCATAAGCGGGGGCTTCTTTAAATGAAGTACAGAACTTTTAGGGACAATTAGGGATTTTTTTTGTGATTTTCGTAAAAATTCGGGAGATTTAAGAACTTTTCGGGAGGTCAAGGGATGAACCTAAAATTCGGGAGATTCCCGGAAAGTTCGGGAGACTTGGCAGCTATGTCTTAGGGAAGTTTTGAGGTCAGAAGATAATTTTTTCAAATATTAAGTTTTTATTAAAACACTGGCCCTAATTGCTACTTCGAAATAATGAATTATAAGTATAAACTTGTCTATTCGAGTGCTCAAGTCTTTAATAATTTGGCCTCTTATATAACATTGAGAAAAAATACAGCAACGTGGGTCAAATACAACACATCAGCGTTAGTGCGTGGTGCTGGAAAACGATCTTACAGGGAAGATGGGTTTTGTAGGACGGATCTCGACGACGTCACGAATCTCGGGGTCAGGCCTTCTGCTTCAGGTGTCGGTTTGACACACTGCTATATAACAATACCTTCTATAATGGTATTACTCTCTGGTCTTGTACTTTTCGTAGTGTGTTAATATATTCCATCTGTTTATAGTTCGGTAGCACGCAACCAGGTGGCGTTTGCATTCCAATTTTTTTACCTTTTCTTGTTAATTTTCTCGTGCAAATGTTTGGTCCTCACCACTAAGGATGTCCGAGTAGTGTTTTTGTTTACACCATTTCCAGAAGTATGGCAGCTTTTTTATCTGTTCAATTCAGAGTTCAATAGAGTAAATTTTTGTTTCATTTATACCCGGAATTCTATTATTTTGCAGACGCAAACAGAACACCGTCTATAATAATAACTCTTTGATAGACACATTTATCCAGTCCCTTGAGTATTGTTGTATAGGCATTTCACTGCACATATATATATATTTTTTACGGATAATTGCAGACATGGCAAATATAACTGACCTTCTGGATAAGCAGAGTAGACTTTGTCTGTGTTTGGTGGACTTGTGGGCAGCACCAGTTAGAATTTTTATTGCATGAAAATGATTTTGAATTATCGTGCAGAGCTCTGGGCTTTCTTCTTCTGTCAGCTAAGATATACATACAACAATTTCATAAGAACAAATTCAAAAACAAATGAAGAAAGAACATTATGACACTGAAAGAAAATATTATGACACTTTCAGAAACAATTAAAATGAAGTTATAAGTAATTAAAGAAGGGTTTTATCCTGAAACTCAAATCTTTAAAATTTTCTGCACAACCAACTTCTATATGATTAATTTTTCTGTACAATGGAATCTTTACCAGAATGCGAATATTTTCATTATGTTATTCTACATTAGTTCTACAAAACAGATTTTTGAATGAACAAAGCGACTTTGTTGTATGGAGATTAAACTGCATTTTCTAACTGATTTCATATTAAAACTAATTAATACAATGTGGGTACAAGTTGTTATCGACCATATTTTAAAAAATGCAAAACCACTAGTTTAAGTAATATCTCAAGAGGTATCTTTAATTAAAATGCATAAAAAAATGCTTACCAAAACTTTAGCTTGTTTGAAAATGTCATAGCCATCTCTTCCTTGACCCAAGTATGCTTTTGTTACAAGACGGTAATGCTACAAACAGTACAAATTAAAAATTTTAAAATTGATTTGAAGTACAAGATTTTTCATAATACAAGTAGCTTTCAAGAACCAATGAATCTGGTAAGTTGGATATTAATATAATTTATATCGTTTGAAGAGGAAAATGCAGAGATAATTAACGCATGATGTATTAAAAAATTATTAACACTTTTGCGATAACACATCTTTACGTTTGTCACACTAGAATTCTATTTTAATTTAGCAGTAGTAATTCCTTCATGAATAGTATATGACTGCTATTCATTAATGGTCAGAGATTCCTTGAAATTACCCAACCTCAAGTCTAGTAAATAGCATTTTCCGAATTAAAATTTTATATATTTACCTGATTCAAATCCAAATACTCATCTCCAATTCTAACAAAATCAGAGTTAATTCTTTGACCAGCTGGTTTATTTGGATCAAATGCAAATCGTATACCAGAAACTTGGGGAAATCTTCCTTCAAGCTTAGGATATTGACTGACTCCATTTTCTAAAGCTTTATAAAGCTGTTCCCCTGAATAAATGAAAAGGCAATAATTATAATTATAGGCGTTCATAACATTATATGAACACCTATAGTACCAAAATGTTAAAACAATTTTCGACAGGACACATGCTTATCTTCATTTGCATGTAACAACCAAGGTCTGAGAAACAACTTTTTATTTTAATGTAGAAAATGCAAAGGAAAATAATCCAAAATGTTTGAAAAATTTTTTAAACAACCAAATTGCACAATCAAGTTTCTAAATAGATTTTTTTCCCCATTGGGATCCAAAATGGTAAAGGCATTCCATTTTTATAGGCTCGATATTCTGACACATGGAAAATTGCAAGTGAAAAATTCAAGGAAATTATCAGCATCTTTGCTTGTTCCAATATTGCTACACAAGTAATCAAAACATACCTTTCTGCATGTGCAAGAAAAAATTATTTCACTTCTTTTCCCTGTATCGCAAATCAGAGATGAGCTATTCAGGAGCGTATGCTCATCATCCATTCAAGATGGGAAGTAGTTTAAAGGTTTTAAAGTTCAACAGGTAGCAAGCAAACCCCCGCAGACCAAAAATTATATATATATATATTTCCCCCCCCCCCACAATAATAATATTCATACAACGCCAAGTTCATTCCAATTTGGAAGGTAGATAGCAGCACCACAAACACATAACACTCACACCTCAGATATTCATAAATATTGTTAATGACATACACACACATCAGCACTTTCATTTTGAACTTCCCAGAGGGAAGCTTACAAAGTACATATACAGAGTAGCAGTCATATATTGGCTACAATCGAACCTCATTAAAAACTTGCTTAATACAAATTTTCATCTTATGCGAATTTTACACTTTTTATGTTGGATGCAATAAAATATTTTATAATAAATCCATTTTTTTTAGTTGATAGGAAATATTTTTGGTGTTTCTTGGACTTTGTTTTAATGAGGTTCAAAAAATCTATACATTAACGAGAAGCAAAAATATTTTTCATTAAAAAATAAAACTATTTAATTAAAAATATTTTAAAGTTTAAAATATTAACAGGCTCTAACACAGACATTTTATCCTAAGCTTTACATCTCCCCTTGCTTCTAGAGTGCAAACATATAGCTACAGCAAAAGCTAGGTTGGGAAGATGCATGAATTGACTTTACAAGTACAATTACTGATTGATTTAGTGTCACAAAATGTATGAAAACTGAGCTACATAATAAACAAGATTTAAAAAGAATGAAATATTATCCAAGATACTTGATGCTTTTATTGGTAAATGTGAAAATATGTAATTTTCAATTATGCAAACATCAACTGTAACATTAAAAAAATTATATCTTTTAATAATAAGTCTGCATTCTAACCTGTAACGCTGATAACCATAAGAGAATCCATCATGGGCAAGATCATAACCAAATCTCGCATCGTAAATGGTCCCTTGGGATGAATTCTGTCAGACCTCAGAGTACCAGAATTCAATAAGGCAACATCGGAATGTGTAGCAGATAACATCACATCACATATAAAATTACCTGCAACATATTTGTAAGGTCATGCTACAAACAAGTTATTTTTTCAATACAAAACAACACAAGATTAGAAGTTGAAAGAGCCTAAAATTTACTTCCGAAAAGGTGAAAGAGACAGTTTCAAAAGAGACAGTATCTTTCAAATAATACAGAAAATGAAAGTCAATAAAGTGGGATTACGTGATTTAATAAAAAATAATCCAGATGTTTAAATGAAAAAATGAAAATCCAGATGTTTCTTTCATGGAATAAAAAATGAGACAGAACCTCACCAAGATTTGTTTCTGATGTTCTGATGCTGGAAAATCTTCCATCCAAATCCACTGAAAACTCTCCTAACACTTCATCCATTTTGCCCTCTACAATACCTGTTCAACATAAACATGAAAATAGGATAATGTTTAGCCTTTGTCATGAACTTTTATATGAAAAACATAAAAATATATATAAAAAACCAGAAAATTTGCCGAAGTAGCAGATTTGAAAACTATTACTGAAATTATCCAAAGTTTAGAAAGAGCACAAAAGCAGGATTTGAAGCATGTTAAGATATATATTGGCATAAAATATTGTTGAATGGTGCAAAACGATATCAAAATTATTCATACCATAATGAAAGCTTCACAACCTTTGTCTCTGATGAATTGAGGATACTGAAGCCGCAGCTGATTATAACAGTGTTACTTAATAACGTAGAGAAAATTTTAATTTCAAACTATGGATAATTCTCAACCACAGACATCTTTTACTTTGTCTCTTTCTAGCAAGCATCAGGTGGCAGTGACATTCTCACTACACACCCTATTATAACTGGACCTGTCAACCAGACATATTTTTTTTTGTTTCCAGAAATAAAAGCAGACATGAAGAAGTAAAGATTTGGCTCTGCTATAGAAATCTAACCATAATCTTGAACAGTTTTTCTGAAACCGAGTTCTTCAAAGCATTTGCATGAGCAAACAAAGTCCTATATTGAAGACTGTCAGTAAGAGATAAGAATTTTTATAATATACAGTCAAAACTGCTTTTAGCTAGGGTCTGGATAAATTGACATGATTTTCACAGTAGTTTGGATCTAATATTGATTTAGATGGGAAAATTAATAAATAACTATGAAAACTTATAAAACATAGGAGAAAAATAAACGTAAGGAGAACCACTAAACTTTTGCTATAAGCACTTCATATTAAAAATGTCTTTTTTTTAAAATTGAAAACAACAGATTTAGTGAGTGACCAGATTTAAAGAGCACTTCAGCTGATAACGAGCTCCTTGTTATAAGCAGACCTATCTGTACATATGTTATGACCAATGTCAAGCTACACATTCACAAAATACTTCAGGTCAATATATGAAGTGGCTGTCTATTTTACAAACTGACAGGACTTCTGAAATTTTTTTTACAGCTTCAGTCCGGGAACTCTTTGTGTGAACAGTGTACGTGTCATAATCTTTTGGTTCGTACAAATAAGAAACATAAATATGGAAATGAAGTACAGCCACACCTCGACTTGCAAATTGGTTCTGTTCCAAACATCAACCTTGAACTGAAATACAACCAAATAAGAGGATGTTGATTTCCTATCAGAAACAGTATAAATCCAAACTTGGTTCACAACTCAGAAAAATCTGTTAGTCAAATGTATGTATGCAATAAATGTATGTTCGTAAGTCTGGGAGTGATTTCGCCATTTGTTGAGGAACATTTTTGAAAGCACTGAAAATTTTCATTAAAATGTTACACAATCACTGAATAGAAAATAAAGCATAAACATGATAGAGAAAATAATTCACCTTGATATTTAGAAAGTTCTTCTTTAAGATTCTTATCTTCAGAATATACAGAAGTAACATCAATTTCTTCTACGGTGACAGACACTTTGTTTTTACTGAAATCTAAACATATTTTAGAGAATTGTCGAAAATCAGTTCCACTTTTGATGATATACTTCCCATTGACCTAAAACAAACAGATTAAGTATAAATATTCAAAAACAATTCCATTTTTATGTGACTCAAGGAAACTAGCATAACACCAGAAGATAACATCCTATGAACCAAAAATGCTATACATATCATAAATTATGAACTCTTTGTTACCTGTCTCACTTCATAAACATGATCATGTCCACCTAATATAAGATCAATCTCATCTACATTTTCAGCAAGCCTTGAATCATTGGGAAACCTCATGTGCGTGAGAGCGATAACATAATCAACTTTGTCCTATGAAAACAGATGAGCAATGAGAAGATGAACATTTATTAGAACATAATTTAGTTTACTGAGTAATTATATTATTATCAATTTTTAATTATCTGGGATTATCAGTTTGAGTAGATTATAATTAAAGTCTGAGGTTGAAGTTGAATAACTATTTAACTCCTCACACCAATTAGAAAATCAGTCTTGTGAAGATAGAATTTACATTTGGGGGGGGGGGGGAAGAGATTTGCAATTTGCATAGATGAAATTTACATGTGGAACAGCATGTCTTAACCCCCCCCCCCCCCCCCCACTAAACTCCAATGTGTTCTAACCTAGGAATGGTATTAAGGGATGCACAAAAGTGGATTTCATAAAATAATAGGTGTCATAAATTGACAAATATACAGCATTACACAATGAAAACTAAAGACATCCAAGAGATGATTTATATGTGCAATGCACCAAAAATATTTTTTAATGTTATAAAACAGTGTTTCTCATCCCTTCTGAACCCAAGAACCAGTAAAATTTCAAATCAATTCAGCAGACCATCAACTTACAGCATGAGTGACGACGTGACCATATGTCCTATGAATCAAGGGATCCATAAATCATTATCCAGGAATGTCTGGAAGTTTTAATCCTGTAATTTTGGTCATTCTCACTTTTTTATGCATTTGTCCAATTTTTTCTACGAACCATAATTTGAATTTGCAATCTTAACTGAAATTGTGAATGAAGATAATTTCCATCACTTATAAATTATATCATGATAATTATGACAATAATATAACTATAGTCTGTTTCAGGTTAACTTTGCAGTGAAGAGAAAGGTAGAGAGTGTATTCCTTCGCCGCAAAATATAGTTCTCATATATCAGAGGTTTAAGATGAACCTTTATACAGAATATTTCAATTTTTTCTATGATTTTGAAAAAAATACTGAAAAAAAATCGTTTTGAACTGATGTTTACTTGTTTAAAATTTTTAAATTATAAAAAATATTGGTTACCATTATTAAAAATCTGTGCAACGGCAACGACACTCTGGCGCGATATCCTAGAAATTTTCCCCGCCAATATCACTGTCGTGTTTTTTTCCGTTACACAATTATATACTGTATATATACATTTTTTTTTTCGTTATTTGGTTGAATTTTCCACAACGATACAATTTTTCATTCAGTTTTACATGCAGTTGTAGGCTTACATAAAAACGAATATTCAATCAGTTTTATTTTCTCCTAAAAATAGGCTTCAGTGAGTTCAGATATTCACTCATAGATTACAAGAAGTGTTTCTCTTCCACGAGAGTGCAGATACTATTGTGACTTGTGAGAGGCCCTCTATGGGTGCAGAAGTTTTGGTTATAGGTCCTCCTTTTTTTAATTATTTATTTTTTGCCATGTTTATGGGATAGTTTTAGTTTCCGATCACGGAGAGTGTTGACAGAGTCGCGACTTCCACTCACACGAACGGACGCCATCTTCCACCCACCTGTTTCTCCTCATGCCCCTTGCCTTTAGCGTCTCTTCAGATACAATAAATGAGTGGGGGGGGGGGGGGTCCACAGTGGTTTGGGCTTTCATCTGTTATGTGACAGCTGTGTCTTAATTTTCACCAGAGATAGCCACGCTAAAGTTCTCTGCTCTTCCATTCCTGAATACTATATTTTTGGTTTTTGAATACTCGCTGTAAACAAAACTCCATAAGAATAATCCGTAATAACCATGAGCAGCACATCAACCGTAACAAAAGACTAAAGCTGTCGGGAAAACAAGTGGCATCGACGTATACCGTTCGGGGAAGGTCGAGTGACGGAAATTTCGGCAAGAAAAGTGAGTAAAAAAATTCTAAACTTTTCCGTATCATTATTATTATTTCGTGCTATTCCTGCATTTACACGTGAAAACAGAGTTAGCCTGCTTCTTCTTAATTTATTTAACATTAATTTTTTCCATATAAATTGAAGAAAAAATTAAAAATCCCTTAAAAGTTTTTGAGAGCCATGGTTAATATACAGTATTTTAAAATTACAAGTTACTTTCATAATATTGTTTAGATTTTTTTTTTGTAAATAAATTTCAGCTGAGGGAAGGGAAATATTGCAGAAAAATATATGACTTCTTTGAAATTTTTAATGTTACTTACGGCCCATCAATGAAGAGTAAGTGACACGCTGATAGAAGATAATTATTTTTTCTAAATTTTAAAACACTTTCTAATCAAAAAACAAAACAAATGATTTCAAAAACCTCACTTTAATTTCTGAAAGTATCGGCAATGGTTTTCTTTTAATTCTATAATTATTACTAATTTAACTGTGCAATTACGTTACACGTAAAAAATATTTTTCTCAGTGAGATTGGCGAGAATCGGCCATACCTTACCGAGGCCGCGCATCGATACATTGGTTAAGAGGCTTTCGTTCCCATAGCAACGAGTGATGCGGTTCCCTCGTAGCTTCCCCTTCACTGCAAAGTTAACCTGAAACGGACTATAAACATATTTGTCATGTTCTAAGTTTTTCCAGAAACTACATTTTAATTCATAGCGATTTCCAGTAATTATTCATTACCCTCCAATTGATCATTTTAAGCAGTGCTTGTTGATTTTTTCCGATTTATGGGAATGTTTTTTGGTGGAAATTACTGACCCAGACATGCCAACTTTTAAAATCCAGAAATCCGGAGATTCTCCCGAGGGGGGACCCCCCCACCCCCAACACTCATAGACTCTTATCAAAAAAAATTCAAAAAAAAAATTTTCGAAAAAAAAATTATTTTTTTAATCAATTAAGAAAAAGTTACATTCCTCCCCCCCCCCCCCCAAGGCAGGTTCAGCATTGCCCCTGAGCAGAATATGATTGTCAGTCTTTCCATGTAGAATAGAGAAATCACATCTACATACTGTTCATAAAATATAAGTGTTTCCTTTCATGGATGCTATCAGTGATTCTATCTTGGGTATATGAACTCTTAAAAGCTCTATTACAGCTTAAAGTTTTATATTTTCTTTCTGAAGACGTTTAATTGGAAGAAAAAATTACAAAAAATTCAAATTACAAAGCTGCCGATGAAAAAACGTGCTTACAGCACGGCTGTTAATGAAATACAATAATGATTATACAGGAATTTCGGCAACTAAGGTCATGCCCCTGATAAATGATTGCCGATAAACGCTACGAAAACGAAGTCGTGTCTTTGCCAGTTGCGTAAATGTGGTCACAGAAATTTTTTTTAAGGCTGCTCTCTCGATGGAAATGACTATGGCTGTTTTCTCTAACGATGACGGTAATCATTAACGCCACGACAATGTGAAAGCTCGCGATAGATAATTAATGGGTTATTTTTTGGCTAATTTTCTGCCAAAATCCGGAGAGCGGGAGGAAGGATGAAAAATCCGGAGTCTCCCGCCTAAATCGGGAGAGTTGGCAGGTCTGTTGACCAATGTTGCAAACTTTACCGAATTTAAGCTTCCAATTTCCCATATTTTTCTGAATGGAATATGGTCATTCAAGTCTAAAAATTAAATATAAGAATATATGATTAAATATATTCTTTTGGAACAATTTTTTTTTGCACTGCTATTTTTCAACAGCTCTCTACTTCTCCATCCTTAAGCAATTCCAGCAATAATTGGCAAATTCATCAAAAATTGCATTTTTTGGCTACAATTGTATTCCGTATTTAGTATTGCCATTTCCCGTATTTTTCCCATTGAAACATGGTTACCCTATGAATGAAGATTTATTACTGTACTTAAAATTAAATTAGTACGGATAGAATTAGTATGATTAAAATTAAATTACCAAGTCTGCCTCCCGACCACCTGTGAAATCGTCGCAGATCATAGGTTGAGAAAAACTTATAAAAAGGGTTCCACAGAGTGTGAAGGTGAAAATGTTTGTTAAAATTTTTATAAGTCATTTAAATAACTTTTGTGTTAATTTATCGCATTGGATATGCTATTGATAGCCAAAATAATTTTTTTTTTTTAATCAATAAAAAATGCTACATTTTCTCCACATTTCATCATTAAGAGTAAAAACCTAGTGAATCACTGATTGTATGTAAAACAATACCACATAGTTCTTCAAATAAATAAGGCCATCTTATATATAAATGTGAAAGTATGTATGTATGTATGTTCTTTATACAAATCTACAGTTTTAGACCGATCGTCGCCAGATGTTGCATATATACCAAACAGGTCCGGGATTGAACCGTAGGCTACTTTAAAACTTCGTCAGAGCTGGGCAAATGCCTGAAATGGGCAAAAAACTGTTGGGAAGCAATAGTATTGGGGCCTCGACAATTACTTTCGGAACGTTTACTTTGGTTACCGTGGTTTCCAACAATGCGTTTCATACGTGAATATATGCCTTTACAATGGTTTGTCACACCTTTAATTCTGCTTTATAACAGTTTATTCTTTCATAACGGTTTGTAACTTTTCCAATCCTCCCAGTAATTGAAGAAAACCCGGGAAGCGCCAGGTATTTCTGTTAGCCTATATACAGGGTGTCCTATAAGTGATAATGCGGCCTTTATCTCATCAACCGCTCATTTTATAGGTATAGTTTCAATTCAAAAAATGCTTAAAAGATATTTGAATAATATTCGCTACACAAGTTGGACGTATGACGTCGCTAACAACAGAGAACAACAACTACAACGACAAAACTGGGAATAAAAATGTTCAACATCAACTGATGAACTCAATGCCTGCCTCAAATCATCAACACTCTGGCATGAAGCTAAAAAATTATCATTATCCACCAACATGTGAGTTCAACTGCAAAATGACTCAGCACTGCTATCATTTTCACATCAGTTGATCAAACTTGGCAATGGAAGAATTCCTGTAGACCCAAGCACTGGACTGATAACGTTCCCAAATGGATTTTTCCAGTTCTTATATATATAAACTCAGTTCAAGAACTTTCAGACAAAGTCTTCCCAAACATTCAACAAAATCACCAAAACCATGAGTGGCTTTGTGAGAAAGTGATTCTGGCATCGAAAAATGACAGTGTGAACAAGATCAACGGAAAAATCCTAAAAATTATTCCGGGAGACTCCACATCTTACAAATCGGTTGACACTGTCACAGACACAGCGCAGACAGTTCCGTATCCTGCAGAATTTCTGAACTCTTTGGATATTCCGGGTGTGCCACCGCACAACTTCACCCTCAAAGTCGGAGCACCTATAATGATTTTAAGAAATTTGGAGATACCGATACTCTGCAATGGCAACAGACTCAGCGTGAAGAAATTGCACAATTACATCATTGAAGCAACGATTCTAACTGAATGTGCTGGAGGAGAAGACGTCTTCATTCCACGTACCCCAATTATCACTGAAGAAATGCCATTCACTTTCAAACGATTACAGTTCCCGATTCGTTTAGCTTTTGCCATGACAATCAACAAAGCGCAAGCAAGGCCAGTTATTAGTAGTGGCAGGTATCAACCTACTTGAGCCCTTTTTTTCACATGGACAGCTTTATGTTGCCTGTTCGCATATTCGTAATCCTAAAAATTTGTACATCTACACACCAGATGGACAAACAAAAATATTGTGTATCCACAAGCGATTGCCTGAAGTTTTTAATTAAAATATTTAAAAATAAAAGTAATTTTTTCTTACTTAATGCAGAAATATTTTGATTAAGAAATAATTAATAAGCTATATATATGTAAATTTTTTACAGGGCGGGCAACGTAGCCGAGTATCAGCTAGTCCTTCAATAAAAAAGGCCAACGTTTCTCTGATGAAAAATCATCCTTTTTGCAGAAATTTTGTCTGTAGTAGCCAACAAGATGTACATATTCAGCAATTCAAAAAAAAAAATGATGTTCTATAGAAAAAGATAAGTAAAAAACAATTGTTCATACTTATGAGATTTATGTATAAAACAGAGGTATACAGTAATGAGTATTCACTGTATTTGATTTTAAAGTGGGTATAACAGAGTGCTACTGTGTAGTACAGCAGCCAAAAAAATTGTCCGTTAAAAGAAGGATGACCGTTAATCAGGAGTTTCAAATGCATCCTTTTTTTATACAAGGGAGATTATTATTTCTCCTTAAAAGAGGAGGTTAAAAGATTCTTAAGGTTTCTCCTTAAAAGATCATGGGGAAAATTTTTTTTTAAGAATTCAATGATAAGATTTCTTTATATTTCTTGCAGTTTAATCCTTAAATAAATGCATAGCTTTGCATATGTGAAAAGGATCCTTTACACATTCATTACTGCAGCCAGTTCAAAGATAAAAATTCAGAATCCCCTCTGAACATAAGGTAAGGTCATATTCTTTTCATTTTATATTTTAAATTTGCTGGTAGATGTCCCAATTAAGGACAACTTTTTGTTTGTTGCAGAGCATGTATGGCTGTGATTTCACTAATTTGTTAAAATGTTTTGTTTGAATTTTTTTTACCTTGAAGTTTGCAATCTAATTTTTTTTTTCCTTATTATACATAGTTTGAATCACACAGAAGGTAGTTATATATTTGGAAAGTAATGTTACTTCAATACATTTATTTTAAATATGATTTTTAAGGCTTTGCACATCTTCAATAACGCCCAGTATGAGTAGTACAATTTAAAATAGATTTATTTTTTCAATGATTTTTCCAGCTTTCTATATGTGTCATGTAGTAGTAGTAGTATATAATCATGAATTTTTGGGTCAAAATTCCAAACCTTCTCTTTCAAGTGCATAGCCAGCTTTCTTCCTTCCACCACAAAATCTGTATAAGTGAGTTCTTCAACATCTATGGTCGACAATGTAGCCAGCCATTCTTCTTCTACAAGCCCTATCAATCCAAACTGAAAAAAAAAGGATGAAATGTAATATGTGTAGTATATAAGTGCAAGAAAGCTATTAAGCTAATACTTATAATTGTAATGACAGATACGATGCTTAAATGTAGATATTAACAGATGCTTAAATTTTGAATTTTCTCACCTTTTTCCCATTCTTTTCCATGACATATGTCACCAACCCATCAGCCAATGGTTTTCCAGTTTCATTGTCAATAACATTGCTTATGAGCCAAGGAAACGATGTCCTTTGAGCAAAATCAGAAAGGATATCAACACCAAAATCTGGAAGAAAAAAAACAGATAATGTTAATAAAAACTTTTTTGATGTAACTTTTTGCTTAACAGCAGAAGAGCTAATGCTGATCAAAGTGATGGGATGATTATTTCACTGTGTATTGTCACTTTTCAGGAGTTTTTATCATGCCTGAATGTATATACAGTAAAACCTCTCTCTTTTGCTGTCACAGGTGAGACAAAAAATTTGTCTGTAAAAAGAGGGTAACCGTTAATCGGGGGGGGGGGGGGGTTTGAAATGCATACTTTTATTATGCAAGGGGAAATTATTATTTGGTCACAAAAGGGGGGGGGAATGACTGCATCTGAGGGGTGTCGCTAAGAGGGATTTTACTATATTAATACAAACAAGAAATGAAATAGCAAAAATAAGATTATTCATATCAAGTTTTACTGATACTAGCACCTATGCTTGGTGGGTATCTGTCTGGTAGTTCAAGTTCAAGCACCTATGCTTGGGAGAGAATATTAAACTTACGAATACAAATGAGAATGAAATTCACAAGAAAAATATATAATTTAATACACAAGTGCCCTGACACTTTGACTAAGTTGATGCTAATAGCACTATTGGAAATATGCATTACATACACACTGATACAAACATAACATTATGTTAAAAGAGGTAAGGGGTTAATATAAACATATACAGTAGACTCAGGACTATCTATCCTAATGTGACGGAAGTGCGGGCCAGATAACAGAAAAGCCGGGTAGGCCAAAGTTCAATAAATATAATACTCACTTCCTATGCCTACCCATACCATAAAAAAAAAAATTTATACCAAAAAACCCGCTCTTATTCATATTTTCTCACCTCGAAGTACACACAAGTGAGTATTTAATAAATGTTTGTTATGCACTTCTGAACTGTTCTGTCTTAAAAACTTAATACAGAAAGTCTAAGAATAAAAATATTGCACATATTTCTTCAAGATGAACTTTATAATGTCTAACTTAATTGCAGGAAACAAAATATTGTATACACTGTACATGTGCAGTGTTTTTCAACAGACCCCTCTGAGATCATTTTCATTTATTATTATTGCATGAAGTTATTATTTCATATTTAGTGTCGTGAAATTGCAACTTGAAATTTTTATGATATGCAAATTATAAAAAACAATGTTTTGGATATCATGGGAAAGGCAGTGTGGAAATTTATTTTCGCCATAGGAAGTACGGGGTGGCTTGACCTTCACTAAAGGGGGAAATCCACTGCATCAAAAATGCTGGGAAGCACAGCTTCACTCTGCAAATACATACACTTTCAAAATGAAGAAAACATAAATGTAAAACCAAAACATAGTCTAAGTTCTTACAAAAATTATTTAAACTTATTTTATTGCTAATTGATAAATGATTACACAGATGTGGAAAGGTGATATTGCAATCCATTAATGCATTATTGTTTTTAAACTGGGCCGGATAGTCAAGAGTCGACTGTATGAGACCAGTTCAAGAAGATACATAATATGATAACATACCAAAGTCATGGTTACCAAATACTGCACAGTGGACTCCAAAAGAATTCAGAACTGGTATCATCTGTTCACCTTTTGTGAATGTGCTCACTGCAAAATTGAAAATAAAATGTAATTTAGCTTTCAAATCATTAAACTAATTATGATACAAAATGAAGGTTTTTCTTTCTCAATAAGTTTTGAACTAAAATTTTCTTAGCATAAAAAGAAAAATATAAGGAACATGCAAGCGTACAGTTCTCCAACAATGAGATTTGCCCCTTAGAAAGAGGGTGATTCTGTTTCAAAGAAAAATAAATGAGAATTCTCCAAAATCGCTTTATTCTGTTTTGGCAAAAATTGCTTTTTATCTCAAAGCCGTTCCTCAGTTTTGTTTTGGTGCAGCTACAAACTGATTTCATAGGATGCCGAAATTCACTGAAGGCTCCAGATGGAAATGATTTTGTAGTATGTAAGCAATAAACTGGCTAACTTTAACTGGATACAACCATAACTAACTTTAAACCTAATACTTTACTCATAAAAAACTACAATGAATGAATAAATGCCAGAACTCTGCCACCAGACTTATCCCATTGCCAAGATCCCTCTTTCAGCCCAGCTTTGTGGTAGAGTCCGGAACACTCATAAAGGCCCAGGTCAATAAGATAAGCATCTACAGTATCAAAGGATGTTAGAATTGTCGCGAATTCAATACCTGGCTCGTCCTTGTTGGAAAATTTCCTGATGCAGGGGTATGACCACAACGGTGACATGATCACTGAAAAATATTGCTACCACAGGGAGTCCCACATTGGGGGATTAGTGTACCAACCTCTCGGTGAATATAAAAAATGCTGTTTGGAATCGGCAATAAATTGAAGGTCCGGATCTAATTAGTCCGTATGTGCAGAATGACTGTGATGTGACAAAAATGATCAATGATCAGTGACATATTTAATAGCACTCCCATTTTCAAAGGACTGCATAAAGTCAAAAACAAAGGGAATAAAAATCCTTAATTTTACATGTAATTAAATGTGGACAAAATACTATGAAAAGTTTATCACATTTCGCAATGCTGAAAATGTCAACTGTAAAATTATGAACAGTTTTCAAACACCTTGTTTCTTTTTGTATAAATAGAGTAGATGCTCATTATAATGACAACCCCACATTGTAGCGACAATTCTATTACAACGACTGGTAGGATGAGTCCCAAACATTTTCATATAACCACTATCAGGAACAAATGCAGTATGGTCCGCCACGACTTTGGCGACTTTTTCCTCGTGATAACTCGCCAAGACCGTCATAATGGGGCTCTGGGTTGCCGTGTTTTTAAACATCTTTCCAGTTTTCGCTGGGTGATACCATGGCTTCGCCAAACAGGATTTTTCTTTTGTTCACCGCGTTTTTTCAAAAATTCAAAACAGCCGTTGTTCTATTTCCAGCGCGTCTCTTGGATTATTATTCCTTCCTTCTGTAGCTTGCGTCATTTGGATTATTATCTACTGCTCAGGTTGTATCATACTGTTTTATTATTTCGTTGTATTTGTTATTTATTCATCCATTGCCATGCCTTCTGTCTTATCAGTTTATTATTTAAAATGAGCCTACAGAATTTTTCATGCCTGGATCCATTTATTATTAAAAAAAGGGTCCGGGTTTTAGTTTTAATGCATATAATTTTACAATTTTTGTTAATTGCATTTTTAATTGGGTTGCTATATTTTTGAAATATATGACATCCATATTTTTATAGGCATCTTTTTATCAGCCACCTCGTTGGGCATTTTGCCTGTTGTGGCGTTGTATTTGTATATAATATTTATTTATTCAACATGCCCGGAATTCCTTATGCCCCGATCTGTTTATTATTGAAAAAATGGTCTAGGTGTAATTTTTTTTAACTCATATTTTTCTCTATTTTTATGCTTGGTGATTTCTATTGTTTTGCATGCTGATGATTTTTTTTTTTCACCGTCCTTAGCGTCTGACGGCCTTGGTGACTCTTCGTCGGGCCATTTTAGACTTTTTATTGCATGGAAATTTCAATTTAAAATAATTTTAGAAAAGAAATTATTGTCAAGTATGTGTTTCTATTGTAAAAAGAACTGTACTTTCCAACAGACTAGATTTGCTAATTTCCAATTGGTGGTTGATTTAGGGTTTTCGATTGTGACATTCTAATGAAGGTCTATGCTTGAAGTCACTCGCATAACATAATCATTAACATTATTACAGTTATATACACATATCAACTCTTGATATAATGAGGGAATAAGAAACAATAAATTTTTCATACAATCATCTAACTTACTGATAGATGGAGCAAATATATCACCACTGAATAGAATCAATGGATCAAGGTTTCCAAAACTTTTGAGAGCCGTACAGAAACGTGAAGCTCCACCGATCGGCTCTTGCTTCTGGCCTTCGACATTGTAGCAATCATTGAAGTGAAGTATAGTTATCACTCCCATCTGTATTTAGTTTATTTGTGTGCTAAAGCAATATTTGCCATCATTCGGTGATCACAATCTTAATGGAAGACATGGCCTGGAAGTGGGGGAAAAAAACTTTTTCAATAGGATATAATAACATTTATTTTTTAATAAAAATATCTTGACAAGATCTTAACATGGTATTTCACTATTCATATGAAAGTATATGGGTTTTAATTTTCTTGAGGGTAAATTTCAATAACATCCAAGGTGAAGATTTATGCAATAGCATATCAAAGTGATTGTCAAATTGGAACCACATCTGTCCTGATGATGTCGGTTTTAATCTATCCCTTGAAAAGTTTTTAATAAACATGTTTCAAGCAATATTCAGCATCTTTAAAGAATAAAATATTACCCTTCTAGAAAGAAACAATTCTTTAGATAGTAGATATAGTTTATACAGAGTGCAAATATTAATTTAGTCAAATTAAGTTTAAATAAATTAATTATACGCCAAAAAAAAACTATGAACAAACTATTGATCACATTTTACGTTTAACAGTCTCTTCAACATACAAACATACTTTTAATGTAGATTCTTCGCATTAGCTCCTAAAAATAGGTTTCTCAAAAAACCAAGGCAAACATGACACAACAACATAACGGGATAAATGCCGCATGCGGAGAGTGAGCAGCAACTATCTATAAAATAACCAATCACGAATCGCTTTTGATTGCAAACTCTAGTACTTGTAAACGCTACATCGCATTTGATTCGCTGTTGTTCATTTAGTGTATCTCAAGATACGTCACGCCATAAATTATACAGAACTATAGCTGCCAGGATTATTTTCTGCTATTTGCCACCGTTTAAGGACGTAAAGATGATCTGACTATATTTCGTCATGGGAAAAATATGAATATTAAAGTACTGGACATTCTCGATTGTAGCCGAAAATGCGCTAATGAGGGGCAAAAAATTTGTTGCTAAAATATCCAAAAAAATTTGAGTGAAAAATGAAGGGCCACTGCCAATTGCAAAGTAGATGCAGCAAAAACGTATTTGGGGGCCAGACAAAAGCAGCTTTAGGGGCCATTTTTCATTAAAAATATTTCGTTTTCCGCTTATTTTAACCCTTTGAAAGGCATACATTTTTCCAAACCATGTATATACGTGACACCATCAGTCCAAAACCATACTATAGATATCCAGGGCCTTAAGAGCACCATATGCCCCCGGACTTTTCAGAGGCCTGTAGGCCCTCAGTAATGTATCCTATTATTTCTCCTCTAAGGTCAAATTTACATGTGTGCTCCTCAAAAATTTCGACTATACCTCATTTTTGTGAGGCTCCTCCTCGCTTGAGGCTCGGGAGGGCCCATTCAGGGCCGTCTCTATTCTACACTATGGTAGAAACCCATGCGTTAAGACCTCACTGCAGATATCTCTAGTGTGGTGTGGGTTCAGAAACGGATTAAGGCACGACCACCTAGATACTAAATGTGTAATTTAGGTGGTCGTGATTAAGGTCGATTGAGGTCCAGGGAGCAAAAAAAAAAAAAAATGTTGGGGGCCCTTTAAACTGAAAAAAAATGTAAAGTTGGGATTTTCGAGGCCCGGTACGCTCGCTGGTAAGTCCACCTCTGCGTTGGTTGATCTGTCCCACCGCCCTTCAAAGAATTTCAATTGGAGCCAACCAGGGCCGTCTCTATTCTACCGTATAAATTCTATTCTACCCATGGAGGATGTATTCCATTTCCTCCATTTATTCTACCGGTAGAATAGAGACGGCCCTGAGCCAACCCCTAATTTGCAAGATACATAGATGGCAGCATCTGCTGAACAAAAACTACAATTCTGATCATGGCCCCCACATGGGGGGGGGGGGGTGCTGACAGGGCTCCAGCCCTGGGGCCCGGGAGTCAGGGGGGCCCCGTGGAAAGATCTTTTTGATTTTTTTTCTTTCAGATATGTCCCATAGGAAAATAGACAGGACTCTTTAATATCAATCTGTACTCGCATGGACGGATATCTTGAACCCTAAGGACGGTACCTTAGATCTCATTGAAATTTTTTTAAACTATACACATGTACAAGTAAACGAAAAGAAAAAAAACCCCGGAAACAAAGAAAAGAACATTGTACAAGGACCCCCCCCCCCCCGGCTCTCATGGAAGTCGTTCTCCTAGGAAGGAAGAAGAAAAGACATTGTGATGGTCATGGCTACTGAGACGTCAAGGACACCAGCATTTTGTGTGTCCTCAGGGCTATAGCCACTAGAATAAGGGAGGCCACTAGAATAATCCTTATCTAGTCGTCGAGCGTGTGTAGGGACCTACAGGGCTACCGCGCGACCCCTGCTGTTTCAGTTCCTAGAAGGCCATAATGTCTCCATAGAATGAAAATTGGAGTAAACAGACGTCGTATTTGACAGTGAAATTGCCTCTGGGTGCCGATAAAGCACATGAACCTGTTGTGTTTTCTTTAACACTTTTGTGAGCCGAGTGGATAACACATGGGTATTTATTTTGATGAGTATTTATTATTACGTTAGACTTAGATAGATTACATACATATAGATAGGAAGAATTTATAAAGCGGAAGGAGCAGAACATTTAGACATCTTGTCTACTTGATGCCCGAGGTGGAACTCACTAGTTCCCCTTACACAACACTAGGTGGCGTTGTATGTTCTTATCAGTTTAGTTCTTTTAGTCATTTCTTATAAGGACACCACAGAACCCCCTCCCCCCCCAACAATATGGAACAGGGGCCCGTAGGCTGTGCTCTTCAGCGGACCCCCTCTATAGTGAACTATAGTGTGGAAAAAAGACAAGAATGGTCCAGGCCCCAGGCCTGAAGCTCCGCCAGCCCAACGCCATCTATAGCTGTAGTTATAGGAGGTGTTGGTCAGCCCCACTCTCGTGGGCGGTTACGATACTGAGACAGCTTTGCTGCAAGCTTTTGTATACAGTGGATCCCGCATTACTTTTTTCCTCCTTGGGTCCTGCGACTCTCCGGTGCCAACTCTTATTACTGATACTCATCGAGATTTCTCGTTTAAAGCGTTTTCCCGCAAAAAGTATTGTACGGAATGGCTGTAATGTACTGAATCACGTGATTTCGCTCACGGTCCCTCTAGTAACTCCGTCCCTCTCCCAGTCCGAACAAATCAAGGGGTTTTTTCCTTGCTTCTGAAAAAAAAAGGCTACATTCCGCATCGGCCTTTTTTATTCGCTGTACTGTCTTGAGTGAGGACACATCTCCCCTCGAAACTTCTATTCACAGACGATATTGTTGAACAGAAAAATATTTACGGTTCGCGTCTGCAAAAACACAGTTGTTCGAAATCTTTTAGTAAAATAGTTGAACGAGTTTGCGTACATAAAGGATTAATTTTTTTTTCCCACGTGGATGAATCCTACGGTTCTAGCCCAAAAGAAAGGTAAGCAAAGCTAAAAATTTGAATTTTTGTTAAATTTTTATTTTGAGCATTAAGAGTTAACTATAATAAATCTATGTCAGAAGAGTTTGGCCCTGCATCGAGGCCAGTTGCGATGTTTGTTGAATTGTGTTTCATAAAGTTTAAAAACGATTATTTTGTTTACATTGTTTTGTTTACATTTGTTTACATTGGATGAGCGCAGGTGTCGAGGAGATATGATCGAAGTGTTCAAAATTTTCAATGGGATGGATAGGATGGACCATGAACTTTTAGTACACCGCCAATCGACTGCTTTTACAAGGGGACACCAGTATCGATTGGTGAGGGACAATGCAAGGTTATGGTGTCGCAGGGAATTTTTCTCCAATAGGGTTGTTAATAAATGGAATAGCTTACCCCCGGAGGTAGTAAATTGTAACACAATTGACACGTTTAAAAAGAAATACGATAAACATGTTGGGGTAAATCGAGAAGCTATCCATTCTTAGAATAAGACAACCATAAGTATTCTTTATGGGCATTGTATAATATTTTATCATGTGTATATTGTTTGTAATCTGTGTTAATTGCATTTTTAATTGGGTTGCTGTATTTTTGAAACATATGACAACCATATTTTTATGGGCATCTTTTTATCAGCCACCTCGTTGGGCATTTTGCCTGTTGTGGCGTTGTATTTGTATTTGTATTTGTAATAGGGCATATCTACAAATTACAGAGTAACCTCGTTCATACGTCGCTCAGTTGTACAACTTTCATGTTTATACGACGTTTAACTTGGGTAGCAATTGGTAACAATACATTTTAAACAACAATACAACAAATACATTTTAATGTTAAAATATTTAATTCATTTATTTAACGTAAAACCTCAATTATTCGATGTTTTCATTTCGACTAAAACTCGGAAACTTTTGAAAAAAGAAAAACGTAATTTATATCCATCAAATGCGCACAAAATTTTTGTATGCAGTGAAAAAGCGTTGCTGCAACAGTTCTAGCATATTGTCACCGCAAAAGACATAAATTTTAGGGCTGACGTATACGAAAAGTGCCAGTGAGATGGCTGATGACCATTTAGAGTGGGCAGTTAGGTGATTTGTTTATTGTCTCTTTCTGAGAATACGCAGATGTGGAGAGTCCCGAAGAAATGGGTTTCAATTGTTTTGACGACCATATGGCCTTTCACAATTCTTTTCTCTCCCTATGTTTTCAACGTTATCCCGAGAGGGTGAGAAAGTCTGCTGTAAGCATTTGGGGAGTACAGGTCTGCCGAAAATAGGTACACATGCACAGCAAGTTCTTTCGATCATTTCCTGTAGAACTTTCTTTCGATGTGGTGCTTTGCTTGCTGACAGGGCCGTCTTAAGAGCATCATGGGCCTCCGGGCCAATTGATTTTTCTGAGGCCCAACCTAGAGAATTCTCGAAAATTTCAATTACTTCCCATTTTTTGTGAGGGCCCCCCCTTCTCTTGAGGCCCCCGGGCCGGGCTCGGGTGGGTCCATGCGTTCAGACGGCACTGCCTGCTAACTGTGTCAAATTCGTCGTTCGTAATGTCGGAAAAACAAAAAACGCTCTCTCTAAAAACACTGGAAATTTTGGAAGAATTCAACAAGAATTTTAAATTGATAACGAAAGTTCATCTTGCAAACAGGCCCGTCATTTAGGGGGGGGGGGCGCAACGGCCCCCCCCCCTGGCTTTTGAAAATACACTAAAAATGGTATATATACAAATATATATATATATACATACATTGAGTACACGTGTTTTCCCCCCTGGAAAAAGTTGCAAACCAGTTGAATATGTTTGTTTCAACTTTTTGAAACGATTATAAAGTAGAGAAACAACCAAAGAGCAAGCTCCTGATTGAAAATCATCTACTGCCAAAAAAAAAGTCCAAGATGAGGAAATTTTTGCAAATCGAGATTTTGTTGCAATTTTGTACCCAATGTCGTGTCCCAAAGGTTATGTTGTGCCAAATTTTATTTCTTTAAATGATTTGAAATGTGATTTAATTTCCTCTCAAGTATGAAATATTTTTTAGAACAGAATTGGAATGCAATTAAACACATAAAATTTTATAACATTTTATATGTATGGGGGGGGGGGATAATTTTTTAAAAAGACTGTTATATTCACTTCGACTGATACATAAAACGTTTTATGAAACGTTTTTACTCGGCCTCTTGAACGTCGTATAAACGACTGTAACAGAATTGTAAAGTTGCTCAGTTGAATAGATGAAGTGAACATAAATATTTGAATTATTTCAGTTCACACACACAATTTTTCAGGCCGGTGCTTCCAAGGCCAATGAAAATAGTTTACAGTATTATTACTTTAACTGTTTAATTCACTAAATTTAATTATTCTTTTTGCATGCCTGGCATAACGGAATCGCTTCGTTTTATCAAAAAAATCATTGCATGGAATAACTTCACGTTAGAGCAGGGCGTCTCAAACTTTTTCCACCTGAGGCGCTCTTTTCCCCTATTCAATGCTTATCCGCGAGCTCCACCGGCTCTCCAGAACTGTTTAACAAAGAATATTTTCGAAAACCTCACATCATGACGAAGGTTGGAGGCGCACAGTTTGAGAACCCGTGCGTTATAGGAATAATCTTTGATGTTCTAAATTGAAGTTAAACGTTTGGATAGAAATTTTGTTTTGTGTAAAATACGTTTCAAACTGGTTCGTCATGTGTAGAGATTCCACAGTAGTTTCATTTGGTGTAGTATGAGTATACTTGCTTGCTTGGTGAACAACGAAACTATAGAGATGCGGTGTGGATATCTTATCTGAGAGAAACTAAGGATAAATTTGATACTGTGCATATATATCTATATGTAATTGATTTTCTGTTTGTATGTATGTTCTCTATACAAATCCACAATTTTAGATCGATCGTCGCCAAAATTTGGATATATACCAAACAGAGCCCGGATTGAACGACAGGCTACTTCAAAAGTTCGTCAGAGAAGGGCAGATACCCGAAATGGACGAAAAATCGTCGGACAACAATGGTTTCTGGGCCTCAACAATCACTTTCGGAATGTTTACTCTGATTACCGTGGTTCCCTAGTAATGCGTTTTACACGTGCCTTTACAATGGCTTGTCACTTCTTTAATCCTGCCAGCATTATATATTTATTCCTTTGTAATGGTTTGTCACTTTTCCAATCCTCCCAATAAATGAAGAAAACACGGGCAGCGCCGGGTATTGTAGCTAGTATTATGCATGATAAAACTGCAGCGAAATCTCGATATAACAATATTCTGCGGACGAAGAAAAATACCATAATAGAGGTATTATCGTTAATCGAGAGACTTTGACATTGAACTCTAGCCATCAGGGCCGCAACTAAATGCTTGATCAGCTGAGGTAAGCACATATTTTGACACCCCCCCCCCCCTGTAATTTTGAAGAGGCTATAAAAGGTGAATTTTGCGCACTCTTCTGGTCCTGGGCAAGAGATACCCGCTTGTCCCCCCCCCCACAATTGCGGCCCTGCCGACCATGGATCACGATACATGCGAAAGGGGGTTTAGGGTTCTAACCCCCCCCCCCCCCAGAGCCGAGATTATAGGGAAAATTATAAAATTATTGCAGGAAAAAAGAACGTAACCCCCCACCCTCGTGAAAATGGCAATCACAAGTTTCTATGGGAAAACCATATCACCTAAACAATTCGTTCTTTCAACTGGCCCATAAGGGAGCTCTATTGCATTGCGTAAAATTATATACAAATCACATAATCATATCTCGAAATGTGATAATATTTATCACACACACACAATTATATTTTATTATTTAGTTTAAATAGACAGAGAAACCTCGGTATAACAATATTCTACGGACCAAAAAAAAAATATTGTGGTAGAGGGATTAAAGAGGTAACATTATCCTCACGTGTGATCAAATTTATGCTATTGTCATTTTTTCTATATCGGCATTGTTAATATTATCGGAAAATACGCTTTTATGTATTTATTCGTTACAAAAAATTGTAATTGATTAGTTTATTTATAAAATTCACTAGATGTGTACTGTCCCTGTACAGAAGCTTACCGCATAGTGCTTTTGTGTGTCGTACACATAGTGCAGCAATACAAATAACGTTAGCTTTCGGTGATCATTTAGTGCAAAATATTGTGGTAGCGATTTCAAAATCCTCCTAAGAATATCGGGTTATAGAGGCGTTTATCATAGTAGATGATGTCGTTGTACTGAGAGTTTAACATTAAGCCAAGCAATTCCAAACAAGATTTGAAAAAAATATCATTGTAGATGTATTTATTATCGATTGTCATTGTAGCGATGTTTTGCTGCATATACAAATGCCGTATCGTATGCAGGATTTTCTCATGGGGGGGGGGTAGGGAGGGCATTCAACATTTTTTTCTTCCCTAAAGGGGTTTCTTTTTTTTTTTACTGAAAAAATACACCATAATCTTTTCTCAAGGGAGGTGCACAAAATTTTTCGGGGAGGGGGGGGGGGGGGGTAGAAGCCCCCGCGAAAAATCCTGGCCTGGGGGCCATGATTCTGATACACAACTCAACCCTTTAAGCTGTTTGACGAGATATCTCGCCTCCATAAAAACCTCTTATTTTAGCACTGACTAGGCTAGATATTGAAAAAAAAACCTTTTTTCTTTATACCACTAATAGCTTGCATCTGTTGAAAAACAGCAGAAAACCTACTTCGTTAAAAAAATACATGGCATTGTGAAGAGAGTTTAGGGATGTCTAATTGCCGCTTTAAAGGCCAAGGAGACGAAACTAGAAAATTGCTTCTACAGTTGAATCCCGTTGTAACGAACTCCAAGCATAGGCGTTCCCAGAATTTTCTCGCGGGGTGGGGGAAAGTTCAATTTTTTTTTCTTCGCAAGGTGGGGGGGGGGGGGTTACGTTTTTTCTTCAAAATAACACTATAATCTTTGCGTACGCCAATGACTTCAAGAGACCGGCGAAATCACTTCGTTATAACGAAATTTCATTATAACCGAATTCCAAGTTTTTGCATTGCTTCTACCGTGCCCCCCAAGACTTCTCCGCTTATGGGGCTCAACTATAGATACTTCATCAGCCTGGGCAAGTACACATTTGAGTGCGAATGCGCATGGAGCAATTAAACAGCAAAGAAATTAGTGCACCTTTTAAAAACTACGACCTCCGAGCCCCCCCCTCTTTGTGGGGGCCATGCTCTCCCTCCCAAACTATCGCTGATATTTCTTGCGTACTACAGTACAGGTGTACGCAGGGGGAGGGGTATTAGGGGTACGTGCCCCACAAGCAGACCAAAAGTTAATATTTCGGTGAAAAATCAAAATACCTACAGAAAATAACTTTTTATATGCTATATAAACCAATTTGTTATTTTAAATGCTTTTTGAAGGGTGATAAATTTGTATGCCCTCCGAAGGTTGATCCTGCTTATGTCCCTGCTGGTATATACATATTTTGAATAAAACAGTACAAGGATGAAAAGGTAAAAAGAGTAATTCTAAAACGGTGCACTGTGATTCCCCCAACCAGTGTGTCATGACCATTCAAATGTGCAGTGTCTCAAGATTAATTACCAAAAATTCTATTCACATTGCCAAGAGTTCCACAAAAGTAAGAATTTGGGAATCTCCAGATAAAGATATCATTCATTATAATCTCTACTAAACCACACATGCACCTAGTCCACATTCCTCTGCAGAATGTTGAATGAATTGGTACATGTTGGGATATACGTGTAGTGAACATAACGTGGAGTTTGTTTCTGTGTAATGCTCAGTATGTATAGTGCCTTCATCCGCCATCAGTTTTCCCAACTGTGAGTAAAGTGTAATGATTGAAAAATTGTATCGTTGTAGGCCTGTTGCTCTTTGTGGTAAAACTTTTTTAATAAATAGATCGGCTCACATTTGTACCTTGAAGTTGGGAATCACTGAAGACTAACTTCAGCCGACCACCACTGTCGTGATAGTGGGATTCGAACCCAAGTCCTCACGATGCGAGTCTCACCACAGCGCCCATTGTAACCTCTACCCTATGCCAACAAGCTCACTTGTCTTACTGTTTTACAAATGCAAAAAAAAATAGGTTTGGTAAAATTATGCTCTGCATATCATAGGCAGATGCGAAGAAAGAGCGCCCCCAACCCCCATTTACTAAAACAAATAAGGTATTGATGCCATAGATGGGTGAGCAGAGGTCGACTATCACCCTTCCTCTATCCCAGTTCCTTTTCTATCCACTGCTGGATGATGATCTCTACGTTTTCACATTTTACTCTGTCTGAAGCTTCCATCCAATTGACTCCATCCACTTTCGAATCTCGTCTATCCCTCTTGCGTTTGGATGCCTTCTTGGACGTTTAACACTAGGGGGGTACCAATCCGGAATATGTGTGGTCCATCGGTTGTCCTGTCTTCTTGCAATAGGTATGCCTATGTCCAGCTCATTTCCATTTTAAATGTTTAATTCTTTACATGATATCATGTATCTTTGTGAGGCTTCTTATCCAAGTGATTCGTTTTGTCTCTTGTGATCCCTAGCATACATCTTTTCATGCTCCTTTCTGTTGTCTGTAGCCTTTGTATTTTCTTGCTTGTGAGTGTCCATGTTTCAGCTCCAGTGCTGGTAAATACTTTTAGATGGGTTAGGAACCACTGGTTAAACACTTTTCTTTTTATGCATAATGGCATGTGGCTATTCAAAATTACAGTTTTGCCAAAAGTGCTCCATTCGATCCCAATTTTTCTATTTGCTGCATTAATGAATCTTTTGTCCATGGTAATTTCTTGTCCTAAGTATACTTATCTTTCTACTTCTTCCATCTCTGTGTTGTTGAGGAAGATCGTCTTCAGAGCAAAAGAGTTGAACGTAACTTTAGTCTTTTGCATAATCATTTTCAAACCCACCTGAATACTTGCTTTCACCATCATTTCCTCTAGTTCGTCTGAATTACTACTGATACTAACAATGTCATCGACAAAACGCAAATGGTTGAGAAATTATCCATTTATTCCAATTCCTTTCTCATCCCAATCCAGTTTTCTGAATACTTTTAAAACAGTATTAAAGAGCTTTGGTGAGATAGTATCACCCTGCCCGACTCCTTTTCCAAGCTTAAATGAAGTTTTGTTTTTCCTTTATCCAAACGAATGGTTGCAGTTGCTTTGTCATTTATTTTCTTGATGATATTGAGATGTATGTCTTCTCTACCCCAACTACATCTAGAGCTTTAACACAAGCAGATGTGAAGACAGAGTCAGCTTTGGCAAAATCAATGAAGGCCATACACAATGGTAATTTGTACTCATTGTTTCTCTCAGTTCTCTGATTGTTTGCATGTGATTCATTGTACTAAATCCACTTCGAAAACCTGCTTGTTCTTTTGGTTGAGCTTCGTACAATTTGGATTCAATCCCATACGTCAGCACTTTGGTGAATATTTTATAAATTACTGATAAGAGACTGATTAGTCAATAATTCTTGATATCCCCTTTTTCTAAAGAACTATGATTGTGTTATTTCAATCTTCTGGCACATCCGATTTAGTGAACAAAGCAAGCTAGCATAATGGCAAATTCTTCTCCTGCCTCTTTTGACAATGTCTATTGGAATCCCATCCACACACACCTGGGAATTTCCCTTTTGCATACATCTTATAGCCCTCTTCTTTCAGCACACAGGTGCTACTTGTATAAATTCTGATTAATTTTTCTTCCAGCTCCCTTTCCTTTGGTCTGATACCTTTCTTCACATTTATACAGTTATAAAATTTCTCAACAATATACCTTCAGTTATTCTTCCTCCCATTCCAATAGCCTATATATATGTGCTTATGCTACATATAAGGGTGGATTTTGAAAATTAAAAGTTTTTTTCTCTGCACGACATTTTTTTGTATTTTGACATTCACTGTGTTTTTTATACTGTTTTTTTGTCTGATTGTGCACATTTGAAAAAACAAACATATTTCTAGGAGAGCCATAGATCATGAAACATAGATCAAGAAATGGCAACTAATAAAGTTTATTCAAGAGCATATGTCAGAAATGCCAAAATGGCTTAAAAATCTTCAATTGAGGCCGTGTGTAAAAAATAGAAAAAATAAATAAATTGTGCACTCAATAAACTCTTATTATGCTTTATATTTATATGCAACCATAAAATTGGATTAATCAGAAAAAAAAACCAGTAGAACCTCGTTTATCCGAACACCTGTCTACCTAACTCATTTTCAGTTTTCTATGGTCAATGATGCTCAACAGTTGGTATTTTCTTCAAACTTGAATCCTCGTTTCTCCCAACTTGATAACTTCGCTCTATTGTACAATCTATCTATTGCAGATCCGGGTACAGTGTATGTAGTTATAAACGATTGACAAGAAACAAACGTGTGAATGGAAGTAGATTTAGCTGTCATCTTTTTTTTCCATTTGACAAATTCATCTTAAATTCAATTTATTTCTTTACATTATTGAATTAGTTTTGAAATCAATTTTAAAAACACCCTTCGGTCCGGATGTATTCGAATAATCAAGGTTCCACTGCACTCTATTGCCGTAAATGCCTGTTGGTGATTGCTTGTAAATTTAAATATTGGAGCAAAAAATCAGTTTATGAAGTAGTGTGGTGTATAGTAACTGATGGGTTTTCTTCTGATATCAAGCATTAACTCATAACTAGAGCCTGGAAGTTCAGGCAAAATGCCATAAATTTTTTTTTGCCCATTTCTGCATGCACGCTCACTTCCTTTGTAAAAATGCCTTTTGAATTTTTCTGTCATAAATGTCTATTTTGACATTTTTTTGTTTATCCATGGATTTTAGAGGCAGTATTCTGTAGGAATTGAATATTTTTAGCACTGAGAACTACAGAAGAATTTTCCTTTTCAAAATCTCTCTTCAACTCTTAATATTTATTATTATCACCCACGGCCTTATTTAAACACTTACAGGCATAAGTGCCCAAGAGATAGGAAAATTGGTGTTTGGCATAAAAGTGACCAAGACTTTTCATCTCAGCTATGCATAGCTTTCAGATAATCAACATACCGTCAAATTCGCATCAAGTTGAATGTAAGATTTTTCAACAAAAGCAACCGATATATAAGAAAAGCTGAAAATAAATTAGAAGTTTATCTACATGCTTTTCATAACATGTCTTTCTCCCACATTGCCCCTTTGTAAATGAAGAGCTGACCGATGACTGCATCAACAGGGCAGCTGGAAGTTGACAGCCCTGGAGCTCATGTTATTTTGATTTTATTTCTTTGCACTTTAAATAAATGCATCGCAGACAACTACAGCAAGTTATTATAGATTTGCAAAAATCATCAGAATTTTAGATTTTTTCCCCCAAATTGATGCAAATGAGCAAATACACCTCAATATTTGAAAATTTTGTAAAAAATATATTGTTCTTATGAGCATGTTTTGTTAATAATTCCATACAAAAATTTTAGTTTTTATAAAATTATTCTTAATTTAAGCTAGCACTATTGTATATATATGTCATCTAATTACATATTAAGTATTCAATTAAATTGAACTCAGACCTAACAGTGAAGGATCACTTACTTTTTTTTGGCATAATAAGATCAACATAGTAAATAATGCATTGATTATAATCTATTGTTGAAACAGTAGATTTAGTGAGTGCAGCCAATTTTTTAGCCAGGTTTTAAAAACCCCAACATCCTAGCTTTCAGTTACTTTTCCTTTTTTCTATTAAATATAAATTTTTTTTGGTGCCTAAACTTCTGGGCTCTACTCATAACCAACACACCCTATAACTTGATTTTTTTTCCTTTGAAGACCTAGTGCCATTCAGCACAGAATGAAAAAAAATAACCAAAACTACCAATATAATACAAAATAGTGAATTTCTTCTGCACAATTAAAAGTCTCTGTATGTACACATTTTTAGCCATATATGGTTACATTCAGCTTAGATGGTATATTGCTCATGACTAGGTAAGGCTGGGATTGCACTATAAAAGTTTGATAAAAGATCTTTTGCAAAACAAAAAAACTAACCAATAAACCTATTGGTTACATTTGTTCAAATGTACGCTTATTAGTTGTTTTTTATTCAAGTTTTGTAAAAGATCTTTTATTAAATTTTTATAGTATAATTCCAGCCTAAAAATGGGAGATTCATCATTACATCTAACATCCCAGATAAAAGATCACATCAAACCACTCATTAGATTTCCACAACCGAATAACAAATAGATCTATTTGCAATTATGATCATACTGAACCACGTAATGCATATAATGGCAGTACAAGCAACTACATATATAAAATTCTTGTTAGCACATGCAAACTGGTTTGGAGGATTCTGAAAAGCACAAAATAGAAACTTTTATCACAAAAAAAGATTTCATTTATGCGTCCCAGCAAAAACGATTTTTGTTGCATGCTTAAATATTGTAATGTCTGCCTATAATCTGTAGACTTAAATGGTAAAAAAAAAATATGCACCAAAACCTCTTGAGTCACTACGGGAAAGCTTATGAAAGATCTAATGTAGATCTTACCTTGTAAAAAGATGCATTTGGATTGAAATAATGTAAGCACCATTTATGAAATCCATCCATTCTGTGTTCGTGAACTGGAGAATTCATTTTGCGGTTCAAATGCCACCATGAAGTTATAGGATAAATTTTACAGCTAAAATTAGTGACATTTGCCAGTGTGGATGATAGAAAGCTACAGGCAAGAAATTACTTTAAGACATTACCAAGAAAATACCTACATAATGCTTGCTTCGAAAGGGCTGTGTACAGAGGCTTTTGTGAATACATCAGAAACATAATTAAACAAGAAACATTTGGTATATCGATTGTAAATGAAACATCCTTAATTATATCACAAATCAGGGAAAATAAAATGAGTGAACTCAAACCGATGCAATATATAAATGAAATCTTGTTGTCACTAGCCTTCAATAATCTGCACAATATGTGTGTACTTATTGTTTTGACTAAAGAATTTTACAAAGTCACAACAAAATCTTGAGCATTGAATTCATTGCTCCACCAGAAGTTGTGTGAGATCAAACGTAGCCACTGGCTTTGGAGCAATTTTCCTAAACTTGGTGATACTATAGTATTCTATCTTTTTCTCTTTGCTCTGATGGTTCGAAAACTGATCATGTTTTTCTTCTTTCACAATTTTCACACTTTGGTTGGCACTAATATTGCAATCACTGACTTGGTGAGGTATTGGCTGTCCAGCGTATCTGCCAAAATTATACAATGCAGCTTCCAGACTATCATCTGTTCTACAGAAATTCTCATAATTATCTAGCATGTTTCTTACCGCAGGCACAAAAATGGAAGGATTGCCGGTCGCACACGAAAGAATTCTATCAAAAACCTTTTGAATTCCACTGACATCTTCTGATGTAAGACACAGTGGATCATCATCACTACTGGGAATTATTTCTATTATAGACTCTGGAGATGGGATTTCTTCTGTTTCTTCTATTTCAATTTCTTCATGCTCGATGATAGGAGATGCCAGCATAACATCATCTACCATGGGTTCATTCTCCCTCGCGTCATATAGACCATTAAATGTTTTATTATATAGATACTGTACAGTGGATAAACTTGGAACATATTGTCCATCATCGATTTTCTCGAAATAACCATCTGGATCTTCTAGGTATAATTCAATCCTAAGTGCTTCTCTTGCAGATGCAGCATCGTGCCCTTTCTTGAATAGTGATATTAGAGCTTCTTCAGTTTTTTCTCCCATCTTCCTGTATCGTTGAGCAGCATCTGGGTTGGTGAGGTGATTGTGATTAAGATTCACCAGAATGGTGCAAGGATAAACACATTCCTCATTCTTTTTGAAAGTTCGAGTAAGCCTTTAATAAAATAGAAAAGATGATAATCAAGTTTCTTTGGTTATAAGAAGACAATCTTAACATATTTCAAAATATGCTATACAGAATAAATGCACATCTTCTAATTCAATTACTGAAAATTTGTATTATTTCCTTTATTCCAAGTTATTAGCTGATGGACTTTCCCAAAGTGGATAATGTCCCCCCCACCCTCGCCCCAGGGCGATGAGGTGGTCCAAAAGGGTGGTAAATGCTATAAGAGACGAGAACAAAAAATATTTCTGAGAAGGGGGGGGGGGGCAACAGAGCAGAGAGTTCAGGAACCTCTGTGACAGAGAATGAAACTGAAATCAATCACTTAATATTTAATAAATCAAGAAATGAGGGAAAATTTACAAATCTGTAATAAAAGAGTGTTAAAAAATTGTACCATCTTTTTCTGGTCGATATATGGGGTAGGGTCAGGTTAATATATATTTTCTTATAACCTATTAAATGGAAAATGAAGTAAAGTTGTTACACATTACATGATGCAGAGTAAATGAGTTTTTAGCGAAGATCTCTCTTGCTGCTTGTATTGTACAAGCTTTTTTTTATTTCCCAATGTAAATTTGGCCATAGGCAATCAATGCAACATTTTTCTCCAGTTCTGTTATGTATTTTAAATACTGCAACAATAAATTATGTTATAATGCACATCCTTCATTTCATAGGCATTGTTCATATAATGCCTATGAGAAATGAAGATTTTATATAATATAATATGCTATGCACATAATCTTTTTTTTCATACCTATGCACAGTTACTCTAATCACAGCTGGACAATTTAAATTTTTGCTTGTTCTTCTTGAACCATCTGTTTTCCTTTGTTGCACGTTATGATGACACTTCCATTCCTTTTTGAATATCACTCTCTGGCCTGAAGTCGGATATGTCCTACTAACACTCCAGGAAGTATGAGACTTTGTTTCGTAGGCATGCAGCCATTTCTTGAAAAACGAAAAAGAATTATAAAATCAGATATGTCATATACAATTTTATTTAAGTTCAAAGCAAGGTGTCATCAAATATATTTAATATAAAATATAATGACCAAGTTCTTAGAATTTTACTGTGTGTGTGTGTCTCTGCAATCTGATTTAATAATCATACATATAAAATTTTACACACTAATGACAATTTTTGGGTGGACATGGGGACCTGGCATTTGTCAAGCCCCATGTGCCATGAAAATGGCTGTAAAAGCATTAGAAAAATTGTTGGATATTATATAGGACATAAGAAAAGAGTTTTAGGGTAGCCAAGTCAGTCTTAAATCCTACCAATCATTCATGGAAATCATCTCTATAGAAGAGTCAAAGCCAGAAATTAGTCTAATGTGAATGGCTTTTCTTTGTTTTAAAGAAGACTAGAAAAATATACTTAATGATGCATGACCCTAACATATTTATGTTGTCAGAGTTATGCTTGTTTTGTGTTATACTGGTGCTGTCACCTGTCTTCCATATTTTAAAGTGAAATAAGATAATTATAATAAAGGTCAAACATCAATAAGGGTCGTTCAAATGAAGCATAGACAAAGCTTGTAACTCAGGAGTATTTGTTATGCGGCTACAAGATGGGAAGCATAGGCAAGCTAGCGATGTGATGAAACTGCGCAGAACATGTGAATTTCTAGACATAACTTCACTAAACACAGCAGCCACTTGCAGCAGCAGAGGTGTGCAATGGATACGTCAAAGCAAGTACAGTATGGAGTTATTCAATTTTTGTGCAAAGAAGATGTAACAGCAAGTGAAATTTTCCAGCAAATGCAAGTCGTGTATGGAGAAGCGTGCCTCAAACGCAGCACTGCACAAGTTTGAGGCTTGGCACATCATTCTTCAAGTGGTGTGACAAGTTTCGAAATGGCCAACAGTACCGCGGATCTCCCTCGCCCTGAACAGATGCCCTTAATCGAGTCAAGAATTGAGACATTCACTGAGGCCAAAGAAAACCTAATCATCTACTGTGGCTGGAAATGTTGTGTTGAGCCTGTTCTTTGATATCCAAGCTCCATTGATGTTAGAGTAGATGCCTTCACAGTTACAATAAGTGCTCAACATAATTATAGCACTTTACAGAACCTTGGAAGGGCCATTGAAAAAAAAAGAAGTCAAGAATATTGTCACGAGGTGTGATTTTTCTTCAGGATAACACAAGGCGAACACTGCTAAAGCAACAGAGAACACTCTGAGTGATTTCTGCTCGGAAATGCTGGCTCACACACCTTATGGTCTGGATCTATCGCCTTGCGATCGCTACATATTTGGTCCATTGAGAGGTCAGCACTTCACATACAATCAAGCAACGTGTGATGCTTTGGAAGAGTGGTTCCATCAACAGCCTTCATCCTTCACGGAAGGTAAAGAAAAACTTGTACCATGATGGGACATTTTCCTGAACAATGGGAGCAATTACCTGAAGGCTCTCTCAAAGCCTCATTACTATGCTTCTCGATTGCTGTAATGTGAATTTCCCAATAAAGCATCTGTAATTTTTTAAACACCAGTCTTTTTCACTTGAGCAACCCTTATAAAGATCATGTTGAAGGTTTCTTACTTTCTGCGGAGAGACTTTTTAAAATGGGAAACCGACTTGCATGATATTACTATATAGCAGGGTTTAAGATGAATAAAAAATTCCTTTCGCAAAAATGGGGGAAAAGCTTTAGCAAAATGCTACAATGTAATGATTAATGGATGGATGTCTACTCGTTTGGTACCCACTGTACACATTTTTACGAAAGTGGCTACTACTTCTTTCATATTCTATGATTTTCTTTTACATTTTTCTAAAAATGTGACCGTAGCTTAAACCCTGCTATATAGGCAATTATCGTATAGAGGGTATATTTATTTATATAGACAATTTTTTCACTGTATTACAAATATTGTTAGCATTACATAGTATACAATCAGTGCCCTGACTTTGACATGAAGGGACCCTGGGAAAAATATGAATCAGGAGGTTTATTGTAACTCAGTTCAAAAATGTTTGAATTTTGGGTTCCCAAAGACAATGGGGAGGGGGGGGGGGCGAACTCTTGCTTAAGAGGAAACCAGGCCCAGTATACCAGTATACACTAGATTAGTATTACACAATATGTTCACAAACACTCCTACAACGTTCACCACGTCCGAAGATGTCACTCTCCGCTATTCACACGAAGGTTTCAATAATCTTCCTTGACAGGCCTACAACAGTATTATCGTTGTAAGCTTGTTGCTCTCTGTAGCAAGACTTTTTAATGGGGAGATTGGCTTGCATTTGGGCTTTGAAGTTGGGAACCACATAACACCAACTTCTGCTGACCAATACTGTCTGGGGTTCAAACCAGGGTCCTTGCAATGCAAGTCCACCACTATTACCACTCTACCACCAGAGCGGCAATTGCTAACGATGCTACCAGATGACAACTTATCGAAAGATGAATCTTCATGTGAATAGCTGACAGTGACTGACTTTTTGGATAAGCCGCCCTCTTGTTACAGTGTCAGCAATTGTGAGCTTAGGCTAGAGTTACGTCTGACTGTCCATATGAAATTCCATTGAGCACACATAAGGCTCTGCGGAAAGAGGTTTGTTACCTTTGTAGTATAATGGTCTAGCGCACTCACCAGGCGAACAAGGATTCGATTTCCCACAGAGGAGTTGAACTTTCTTCTAGAATTCATCTTCACATCAGCCAGTCAGTTCATTCACTACGTATCTACACTTCACCTTGTTCTAGCTAGTATAATTATCTCAAGAAAGATATATATTGAAGAAATCTATACTAAATTTAATTTTATTTAACATCCATGGAAGATCATCTAAATTTTTGGTTAATTTACAATATACGCTATACTTTTTTTACAGCCACGTTTTCGGCTACTCCAAAACAATAATATGTGGCCAATACCATCTTCTCTGGTACATTTTTTAACATCACTGGGTGTTCCGATCATTCCTCTGGTAACATTAGCAAAAGCGCCAAATCAGGTCTGGTGATAAAAAAAATTGTTGCCAAACGGCGACATACCGAATATTGGGAATTTATCTAACGTATATCACTCAAAATTGATTTTGAATCAATTTCTTGTGTTCCGATTAAAATACGAAATTAAATTTCTCCATATTTTAAATCAAATATAATTTTGTTTTGTATTTTGAACGGATCAACATTTTCTACATGTTGTGCTCGGAAGGTATTTCTTCAACATGTTATTACACTTTCAACAACAAAAATTCTCACCATTGCCGAATCTTCATTGGTTATTTCTTTGACGCGTATTTCTCCTTTCGACAACATGTAGTTGTAATCGTCTGGGAAATCTTCAGGTATTTCATATATGCTCTTGAAAGCGGCCATCTTTAACGCGTTCAACAACAACAACAACAATTTCTTTTATGAGCTTCGGGAGATGAATCTATCATCCGATATTTGATAAATTTCACACCATCAAAAATAATGAAGCATATTTTGATTATTAATTTTTTATGAAATTGAATCAAATAATTTTTATTTTTCGTTATCTCAATAAAAATGGGATATGTGAAATTTTTATCAGTCACGCACGAGCGATGCCTGGTCAAAGCCGTCCGAATTTTGTCCCGTAGGATGTAAACAATGGGTGTGCGTGGTCTCAGCTCATTTTTCGATCAAAATCCGGAGTTATCAGAGGAATATCAACTTCACAGTACCACGGTGGTCATAGATGGAAACAATTTACTCCACGTTTTGTATTTTAGCAATGGAATCGATTGTACGTACGGTGGTGATTATGACAAGTAAGTGGGTAGTAATTTACAATGCAGCAAATAAGGGGCCGTTCAAGTATTACGTAAGCAAATCTTTAGTTGACCCCCACCCCCCCTTGTCATCAACAGTCAGCAAATCGGAAACCCCCTCCCTTCCTCATCGATGATGACGTAATACTTGAACGGCCCCTAATGCATTAGTTCAGGGGTCCACGGCATGGTTCCCACAAGGGTGGGGCTGGCAGGACTCCAGCCCGAGACAATTACTATTTTTTTTTCATTCTATAAATGCACTAGAGAAGTGCCCGTGAAGTGTCTGCCTTGGGGACCCTGCTCCAGGATGTGCAGGGCACAGTCCTCAGACCCCTTGAGGGTCTGGGGGGGGGGGAACCTTCGGAGAGATCCCAGTAGGGACGGACTTAAGTACAATCGAACCCTGATGTAATGCAACAATTTGTATAGCAGGTTTCTGGCGCTGTAACAAGTGTAGTGTTACATTGAATCACGAATTAACGGGTGTAATCCCTAAGTATGGAAGGTTCGTTCACTGAAACTTTTTTGGTGCTAAGCGGAATTGGCGCTACAATGGGGTTTGACCTAATTTTGCAGCTGTCTAAAACGAGGGTTCCCCCTCCTTCGGTATCCTTGAACACAAGGCCGCAAATGTATATTTGACTAGCCGGGGCAAGCACTCATTTTGGTGACACCCCCCATAATGTTGAAGGAGATGTTAAAGCAGGGGTGTTTAATCTTTAGGAGAGTGTGGGGTCACTTCACTGATTTGAAAAAGTGTCACAGACCACTAAATTAAGTGATCTAGAACAGTACTGCAGGTCACTTAAGCGATCTGTAACTGTGCCACAGGTCAATTAAGGGATCTGTAAATGTGTTGCAGGTCGCTCCAGAGCTGTGCCACAGTATTTTGTAGATATACCACCAGTCGAGGCACGACCCTATCTTTCTAATTTAACTCATTGTTTATACATTACTACATACTAAATATTTTGTGAAGGAGTCAGTGCCCTTCATTTTATTGTCACGAGGGTCCAAAGACTTCATTTTAATCTCTTCAGGAGGTATAGGTTTTTGGCAACAAATTTAGATGATCTATATTTGAAGTATTGGAGATAAAATTAAAAAAACGTTCTTTCCCTATTTGCATGTTAGAAATAGAAAGGGAAAAATATTAGTGCATTAGACTTCACTTTGGCCCCCACTGGGAAGGTACATAATATGCGAGAAGAAAAAATTACTATAACAGGACTATACATAAAAAAGAACGAGGGAGGAGGAAACAACTTTTGTTCATAGGGTTACAATGAACCTTTGCAATGGTTCAAAATATAGCTTACCATACCAGCCTACTGGTATGAAAAGACTTGGGAATTTGCATGTGATTTTGGATGCTAACTCTTTCAAGCATTATATGCATATACTTTAGGGGAATTTGTTTCTTCAGCTTCCACAATACGTGTACAAAAAAAAATTATGTATTATTTGCCTCAAATATGAAAAGTAATCAAACCTTGTCCAAACAAATGGACAAGGTTTTTGTCCCTCAATGCCTAGTTGATTTGAGTTGATTGCTTTGAGTTATTTTAACTTCATTCTTTTTATTATTTAGATTCTAGAACTTAAGTAATTTTTTCAAATTCTGCTATAATGAATTCTTTTTAATGAATGTTAAAATTTGTAAAATCAAAGTCTTTTATAATGAAAGAATTTCTTCAGTTTCTTGGAGCTTGTTATTATAGAATTTGACTGTATCTCATCCCCATGATAATGACATGAAATATAATTTGTATCTTAAAATAATAGGCTGACAAGTATGTAGCACTAATATGTATCTGTGATTTGACATAATATCAATCATGTGATACAAGGTTAGTGGTTCTAAATTTTTTAATTTTCTTATTCGCAGGTTTGCTAATGTGGCTCAGAAATACTTTAGAAGTTTCTTAGAGTGTAATATAAAGCCAATTGTGATATTTGATGGAGCGTATGACATATCTGAGAAGAAAATGGCAACTGTTCTTCGTCGAACTAAACAAAGACTAACATATGTGCAGCACATTGCAAAACATGGTACCTGCACTGGCAAAGTATTACCAATTTTGGCTATTGAAGTTATGAAAAGCGTGATGAAAGCTATGAAAATTGTATATGTGCAGTGTGACTATGAAGCTGATGAACACATAACTGCTGTTGCTAATCATTATTGCTGCCCAGTGATAAGTCAAGATAGTGACTTTTATATTTACAACATCAAAAATGGATATATAAGAAGTGATTCTTTAAGTATCACAGTCTGTGAAGAAAGTCTTAATGAAGAGAAGCCTCTCAAATTCCTCAGTTGCAAAATATTTTATATTGACAGGTTTCTGGCACATTTTCCTGGTATTGATAAAACTGTGTTACCATTGTTTGCGACATTGATGGGAAATGATTATGTTGAAATAAACATTTTTGATAATTTCTTTGCAAATATTAAGCTTCCAAAATTCAAACCAAAACTTAAGGTGAGTCAGAGGCATAAGAAGATGATAGGATTATTAGCATGGTTAAAATATGTATCCTTACAAGATGCTGTCGAGCAAGTCTTGCAATATATGAAAGCTGTGAAGCGTGAACAAATGCGGGAGATAATTAAAAGGACAGTACATGGGTATACTGCTAATTCCAGCCAGTTGATTGTCTACATAGATGCCTACAATTCCACAGAATTTTCAAAAAACTGCTTCGAAAGTAACTTAGTCACATTCGGTGGAAAAAATCTTCCCATGTGGTTTGTTGAGAAGTTCAGGATAGGTGAATTCAGCCCATTTATAGTGAATGTTCTGGGACTGCGGAAAGCTTTTCTAATTAGTCAAATTGAAGAACCAAAGTTTGGCAGCAGTTACGATTGCTCCCATCACATTCGACAAGCCATTTATAGCATTTTAATTTCATATGAATCAGACTCCAGTGAATTTGTAGATAAATACTTCACAGTGGATGAATATGATCGTAATAACAACAATCTACACAAAAAACGTATTGAAGTAAACTTTCCACATGAAAAGGGTTTACCTCAATTTGATTCTCTTGGTCAGCTTAGTATCGAAAGTAGCAGAGCTTGCATAGCAAATGTATTAGAAGAAAAATTAGAATATTTCCTCTCCCTTCCTCCTGAATTTCAGTTGCTGATTGGAAGTGTGCGCTTTTGGTTGAAAAACTGTCAGCCCAAGCCAGAGAAAGAATTTTTATATAGTGTGATAATGAATTTCATTATAGGTAGCAAATCTAACAGCAGCCCTAAATGTGATATTTTCAGGGCTCTTGGGGATGTTAAAACTGAACAGTATCAACTTTTTGTATCACGTATGAAAAAATATTTTCAGAAGCCTCATCATAATAATGCTCATCGTTTCAATGCTAAAACAGTACATGCATTCAGCCAACTTCAAACATGCGTACAATACACATTGTATTTGAATGTGCTGCTTGGAAAACCTTTCATCCAGACAACGATAGAAGAATGCTTTTGTGGAACATTCATTTATAATTTAACGAGGGACTTTCTAACTAGGTCATGTCCAAGAAATTTCGGTTCTGAACTGATGGGTCGAAACTCTCATCTGAATGACATTTATGCTTACTTTGAAAGATTGATTTTGGAAGGGATTTCAGATGAAACTTTTTCTTCAAGAGAAAAAAATATTAGAAGAAACCAAAGAAAAAAGAATAAAAAGAATTTGAAAAAAAAAGAGGAAACGTCAGATACAAATAATGAAACAGAGGATCAAGAAATGACAAGTTGTTATAATAGATACAATACCAATGAAAATATTGAAGTTCTTTTATAAAAAATGTACAACTTTTTGTGGATTTTGTTAAATTTACGAAGGTTAGAATTGAAATATATAAGAACTTGGTGAGATCAGGTATACAACACTTGTCTCATTCGTTAGACTCTTACATGTTTTTAAACCTTTGAAGGTGCTGATCACAGATTTTCCAGACCATGGCTTTGGCCACTATGGTAGTCATAGTGAAGGACTTGCATTACAAGTTCCCAGGTTCAAACCTCACCGTAGCAACAGTCGGCTGAAGTTGGTTTTCTGTGGTTCCCATGCAAGCCGATCTCCCTTTAAAAAGTCTAGCCACAGACCTACAATGTAATTCAATCATTACACTTCACTTCTGGAATATTAGATGGCAGTACTGAAAAATCAGATATCACTAGATATGCACTCAGACTATTAGGTACACACATTTATATTTCCACCACAACTCACTAGGTGGTAAATTTCCCATAGATGGTGATAGACTTGAGTTGTGTGCTCGGTTTAAAAGAAAGACCATGGCTAACAGCCATGCATGTATTTTATTGAACACTGTTCATGTTTGGTGTCCAGCAGAATTTGCTTCACTTCCTGATCAAAACTCAAAAATTTCACTGACTTTCTCAGACTAAAACGAAGAAAGATATTCATAAAATTTAAAATCTTAACACTCAAAATTTTGAATTTGTTAATTTCCCTTCACACAGAACATTTTCCCAACATTCCAGGTTGTTGGGATTATTATACTTGAACCATAGCATAACTGATTTAAAAACAAAATGAATTCTTTCAGTAAAAAAAATTTTAATTCTAAATTAAAAAAAAAAAAGTTACAAAGTCCATATAGAATTCATAGTATCTTCCTTCCTACTAAAGAAAGTGGTAGGTTTGTCATAAGAGGTTGGAATTACACCATGCTTCCGAGACAGTTCATTTTCAGCCATCTAGTGAATAAATAAAACTTTCATTACAAAACATGTCATTGGAATAAAAGATGTAAATGTGAAAATCAAATTTTTTTAAAATGCAAATGACTCCATATGCTCAGAATTACAAGAGCTATTGGGTATGTTTGGAGACTTGCTGAAAACTTTTTTTTCATGGTATCAAAAAAAGTCATCATTGAATAGTTTTGAAAATCCAAAAGTTCTCGCATGGCTCCCAGGAAACCACAGATGCTTCTCCATAGTTTGGTCTAATGGTTTGTTATTTGCAAATTCCACTTACATAAGCCTGCTCACAAGGGGCCGTTCAAGTATTACGTCATCATCGATGGGGGGGGGGGGGGTTCGATTTAATGACAAGGGGGGAGGAAGGTTTGGATATTGCTTACATCATCAACCACCCTTTATGAAAATATTAAATATTTTTAATGGCATCTTACTCGGCGCGCCAAAAACGAGAAAAACCCTCCGGTAATTTATGGGCACTTGAAGTAACATCCCCCTATTGATAAGTGCCCTACACAGAGCCACTTTAGTGATCTCTAAATTTTTCGCGGATCCAAGTGATCTGGAAATGTGTCCGGCCGCTTAAGAGCTCTGGAACTGTGCCACACATCACTTAAATAATCTGAGAATGTGCCGCGGGTAATTTGAGTGACGTAGAACTGCACTGGGGAGAGCCACTTAAGTGCTCTAAAACTATGTCACTTAAGGGATCTCTGAATTTGTTACGGATCGCTTGTGGGCCGCTTAAGTGTTCTGGAACAGTGTCCCGGGTCATTTAAGTGATCTGAAAATGTGCTACAGGCTGCTTAAATGTTCTGGAATTGTACCACGGGACACTTAAGCGATCCGTAAATGTGCCGCTTAGTTCATTTTTATAAAATTAGGTTTAAAGAGGGCAGGCAGCATCAGATAACCCCCCGGGCCATATTTGTTCCGCGGGCAAAGGGCCTTTATGCGATTTATCATTATATGGCTTAGAGGGTGCATCGCAATGAAGTTATTAAAGATAAATTTTGAGTTCATAGCTTTCAAATAACATTTAAAGGTATTTTCTTCCGAAATCTCAAAAAAAAAATTTTGATCGTGGGTGGAGGCAGGAACCCTCCTATAACCCCCCCCCCCCGTGTACATCTCTTATCCCACCAATATACGATAGGATTCAGAGGGGCAGTACTGATGACGAAATTTTGCTGACAAGGAGGGGGGGGGGTGGTGGTCAAAAATAACTAAAAATTTGCTTACGTAATACTTGAACGGCCCCCAAGTTAAAATGAACAATTTTTTGCTAATATTAATACCAGCAAAGTGAACATTTTCTGTTGCAAAGACAGTAATGCTTCCTCACAGCTAAGATTGCTTTTATAATTTAACTGTACATGCATCTCGTAAACATTTCTCCACAAACAGCAGTGACTGTCAGCTTGATTTAAGGACATGGTTGTATTTTCTTTGAAAAAATCATTGATCATTTTTGTTATCTAACATGACACACACATACACAATTCTTATCTTATATAAATTATCTTCTATATTTTCTTATTTTCAAAAACTTTGTAAAGTGACATACTCTAAAAAAAAGTAGGTTGAAACTTACTTCAATGACAGTTACTTCCAACTGATCAGAGAAATCACACTCAATCTGCTTCAATTCTGAATCTATAAATTTAGCCTTTTTCGAAACATCTGGATTCCAGTGAGATTGAAGTGACTGGCAAACAAAAAAGTAAAATAAGCAAATAAGCAAATAAAACAAAAGCCATGATTAATCACAATTGATTCAATGTATAAGTGAATTCATGTTTGTACTGCAGAAAGATTTCTTCAGACAAGAGAAGTGTATGCAGGATGAACACCTTTTTTGGAGGGGGAGCAAAAAGGATCATGGGGAATCTCTCTTAAATAAATTTTGAGTTACTAACTTTCAAAAAGCATTTCAACAGAATATACTATTTATATACAAATACAAATACAATACAAATACAACGCCACAACAGGCAAATTGCCCAACGAGGTGGCTGAAACAAAAAATGTTTAAAAATATTTGAAATTTTTGATTGATATTGGGGAGTGGAAAGGACTCTTCTATCCATCCTCTGGACTGAAACAATTGGCATATCATGCTCACTGCATAGTTAAAAAAACACATTGTGAAATATTTTTGCATTAAACATCAAAAAAGTATGTATTTATTGATCATAAATTACAAACAATATTTGTGAACACAACATACCAAGAAATGGGTTATGCAATCATAAGTGAATTCAGGGAAATTTATGAGTTCATTAACTACTGAAGTTAGCTGGATGATATGAAAAACTATTACGATGAATGATTTATAGGCAGAATTTACAAGAAAATTTCAAGAGGGAGTAAAAATAAGAAAGAAACTTCTAATGCCAAAAATAATATGTAAGGATTCGAAATATTTTTTCTCACATAACAGTCAAAGAATGAAAGCACTTAAATTTGACCATTTTCTGTATCTAATCAACACTTGCAACAGCTAATTATTTTTTAGATTTTTCCTCTTTTGGTATCTACAGACGAAAACACCCTTTTCCCAATTTGTTAGAGAAATACTGCAAATTGGGATAATGATTATAGCACTGGGTCTTGATATTTACAGCAGCAATTGGTAGAACGGAAAATCTTTTAATGAAGACTTTTTGTAGTAGAATGAGACCCACAGTTATGTCAATAATTCGTTCAAGAGTTGAAAAAAGATACAAGTCAAGGACAATTTTTTCCAATGGTAAAGCCCTCTTCAGGAGGAGAAAAGGGTCAGAAAAATGTGCAGATTTCCTTTTCCCCCCTATCTATTTGTGTTTTTTCTTATATTAGACCTTTTCTCTTGGGGGAAACATTTCTCTTTCTGAATGCAACACAAAAACCCTTTCAAAAAGGGTTTCAAAAGGGTCAAATTCCAAAAAAAAAAAATTTTAAGGATGAGATGACATAAATACAGCTGGATATTATTGTAGTAATTGGGGGGGGGGGTATTTACTGAGCTGGTCTGTCTGTAACCTTCATGTCGCTTATAAAAATTTTAATTGTCATAGTGTAAGATAAAATTTGTTAATTTAGTACATACTAGCTTTTTTAAATGCTTGATTTAGACACGGTATGAACCAGAATGGCACAGCCCACATATGCCAGAGCTCTGCTCCGACTATGCCAGGAAAGGATTAACTTCAGATGAAACTAGTTTTAATTAGAAAAAGTTTATGAATCCTATTACTGTTATGCAATAGGAAATTCTAATCAGGATTACTTTTTTTTTCTTTTGAAAATAATAATAAATCAAACTTTCAAGATACAATTTCAATTAAAACTGTACTGAAAATTTAATGAGAGAATGAAACACAAGTATGAAACTGTTTCAACTGATTCATTCTAATAACTTACTCATTAATATTAATGTGTTCAATCTTACTTTTTTTTTTGTAAAAGGTACCATTAAATCTATTTGATTTTTTTTTTAAATAATATATGCCATTTATAATGTGTGTGAAAAAGCACACAACCCCCCCCCCCCACTTCAAAAGGGTTTCCAAAAACCTTGTTCGAAAGTGTCAAATTCAGAAAAAATCATTTTTAGAATGAGACAACAAAGCTTTTTTACACTCGTTTCTTCCAAAACAATGTTTTGCATTGTTCTGGAACAATCCATGTGGTAAAAATTCCTATAATAATGTTGTCTAAGCTTTTTCTCAAAATTCTTCCCGATTGTTCTGCAGTGCCTGA